>NW_028301711.1:54719696-55022727 GCF_037042655.1 Diuraphis noxia
CAATATTGTTTTTATCGATATCCACACTAATACGAATAAACATTACATTTTAGTTACAAAAAAAATTAGAACAACGGATTTTATAACAATATATAGAACGAAATAACACAGATTCAAAGTCCTCTTTTTATTTATGATAAAATTACTGTTGCTTAACCCGGGATGAAACTGCACCAACACAATTTATAGAAATTAATACGTGATCGGGGCTGGTCGCGCGTGATCGTCCTATAGTCGTAGCCCGTCGGAAACGGTTCACGAGCTTAAATTTTCCCGCGTACAGGTGAATAAGTTTCCGGTGGACGCCTCCGTCGCTGCTTCTATCACGCCAAACCATCATTATTATTATGCGAATATATACGCAACAACGATTATAATATTATTTCCATAATATATTGTTCTGTATTACGTTAAATCAATTCTAGCTTCCTGTATAGTCGTATATAATATTAGTGCGTTCGCGTGTGTACACGAATTTATCTCAAATCCCCAACACTGCGCGTGCGATGGCAAAAACGAATTAGGAAAGTGTGAAAAACGTCTGCACTTGGCGACGGTGCCTCTTGCAATAGCCTCGTACAAATACAAAAAATGATATTATTTAACAGTGGTGCAGGATTTGAAAGCGACATTTTAAATTTGTACATTTTTTATAGTATTTGAGAATTATAATTTTTTTATTGGACTTAATTTTAATAATTATGTTGGATTACCTTCAATAGTATTAATACGATACATTATGGTCTAAGATTAAAACGATAACGTATATACTATATTCTACCAGAAAACTCCCCTGCCGCCACGTTACCCTGCTTTCGAAATCGGTTTCGCTATGTAACGTGGAGATTCGCAAAATAACGGAAGTTCTCTCGTTGAACAGAGTACAGTACCACCGTAACATATTAAATATCATCATTACACAAGTATTGTTCATTAGGAATTCTTTTTTTTTTTTTGATTGATTAAAATTTTCCTGACATTTTCATCTAAAATTATTGCTTTTCAATAAGTACCTAGTAATATAGGTAATATAATAGTAATTGTAATAGTATAATAGTAATAATAATAATAAAAAAAAACAATAGGGGTTATAACAACGATACTCACCGCCTAGAAGGCCACCAGACGGCGGAGGACTGTTCGGTATGCTAGGCGTGTTGGCCCCACCAGGGCCCCCCAACATGTGGCCAGGGCCGCCGCCGTTGTTGCTGCTGTTATTGGACGGGGTCGACACTTGTTGTTGCGCAGCTTTCATCATTTTTTTGTATTTACTTCTCCGGTTTTGAAACCATATTTTTACCTGGAACAAGCACAATAATTATCACGTTAGTATTATGTACACAAATAGTATATGAAACATAATTTTATAAAGACAATAATATATGATTTTACATTTATTTAGCGTGACGTAAAAATGGTGTCGGTAAAAAAACAAAAATCAATAGTAATGTATATTAGTGTAATATAAAATAGAATAAACACGATAAAAATAAAATCATAATTCATCGATTTTTTTATTTTTATACTGCACTAACACTTTATAAAACGGAAACTTTGTGAACTCTCATATTTTATTCTCGAGTCTAAATTCCACTACCACCCAACCCTCCTCCAAATATATGTAACAATGCCGTTTAAACCCTATTTTAATATTATGTATAAGTTCATTTAACTCGATGTTGGAATGCACGTATGTGTGAATATGTTAATATTTAACGATGCCAGTTTAAAGGCGATTAAGACGCATGATATATTATAGTTTTAATAAAATAAATTAAAATAAAACGCTCTATTGTATATAATTTGTATACGCCTTTTATGCGGACATAATGAAATAATGTCGTAATTGCTAATTGTATATTTTATGCAATATTATTAACTACCTATATTAATCCATAGTATTCAAAACATATAAACGGGACCTGTGTAATTCACGCTGTAAACGATAGCTATAATAAGAATAATAATCGTCTACACGTCAACGCATGTCCATAATATACTTAGGTACGAACTTACACATAATATATTTAATATTATAATGTGCAACAACTACGACACAGGTCTACCATCATTTATCTCGGATTTATTACACAGTGATTCATGTAATAATATTATAATATTATAATAATTATGAAAGATTAAAATAAACGCGAGCCCGTTCCGGAAATCATTTTTAGATCATATATATATATTTCACTACTGTTGCACTTTCGCGTTAGTCATGATATAATATACGCCTACCTACCTAATTCATTATCAACGGTAAAATTTAATGTAGCAAAAATATAATAATAGTGATAACAACAAAATAATAATAATAATAGAGCAATATACTACACCGCGGGACATTCGACGCGACGACTATTTAGTCATGCAAATTAATGCATACTTGTATATATATATATATATATATATATACATGATGCGTGTATTATATACCGCACATTATATTATTATAATGGATACGTACATACTCGAACTGTAGAACAGATGTGGTTAATTGGTGTGTTTTTTCTCCTGCTAACACGTAGTATCATAGCATATAGGTATGTATATGTAACCGAGCAATATCGCAGCGGTGTGGTCCGTCACATATGTATATGAATATATGATATATATTATAATATGTACGCGTTTATTATATTATTATACATCGCTGTCGTAGGTATATATACCTGCGCGTGTGGCTCTGCAGAGATCGCGGTGTGTATTGTATTTAAATTTACGAGGTGTTAAAATGGCAAACAAAAAACGGGACCCGATTAACGATTTCGTTACAGGTGTATTATAGGTATATACGCTTGCATATATTATATACCAATATAATAATATTGTTTTAATATATTTTATATATTATACTCGTGAAACGAGGCAGTTGAGCTCCCACCAGGAGATAAAAAAAAATTAAAAAGTAACTTGTAGTTCGAAATAGTGTATAGTCCCGCGAAAACCCTATAACCTTAACGAATATAACTAGCACAACCAGTACCTACAGTTCTGATTTCTGATGCATTTTATTATTTACAACAAATGAATACTTTTTTTTTTTTAATGTATTTTTAGGTGTTCGGTTTTATTATTTTTTCCATCCACTGATAAATTTCACGAGGGCACTATGTTTTATATTAAGTTCGATTCACATTAACGGTATGATCTCAGTACTACGATGGGTGAAATATATCTAAAATATATCTACATTAATATTATACATAGATATTATATTTTACCCATCGACAGACCATGACCGCACCGTAAACGTGAATTGGCCTTTAAGGTTGTACAGAAAAACAACGATATATTATAAATTATAATATATTGTTCGCGGTGTCTCATACCATATAAATGTGGTTGAGAGATATCATTCGTAGACAAATCAAAAACACATTTATATCGATTTATATATAGGTTCTGTGTTCGAAGCTATTTGTATTTGCTAAAAAAAAAAATGTATCTATAGTCTATATATGTCTGTGGCCCGCGACTGTTTCAAATTGTCGAATAATCAGTAATTTAAGCGGAATCTAAAACGCGTGGAATTAAACGGTCTCTCGAAAGCAGGGTGAGAGAGAGAGAGAGAGGGAGAGAGCGATTTGTAAACAACGGTTTACACGACGCATTATTATCGTTATATTGTATTATTTTATATTATCATGTCACGCGGCCGCCACCGCCGCCACCACAGCGACAAATCGCGCGGGAAACGTGTCAATATAATATATTATATAATAATAATATATACGACGCGCGTGTCTCTCTATACACAATATTATACCTACAACCAAAGGCGAATACACGAACAGGGCACGACATGTATAAAAATAATGCATTATAATTTATAATATATTATTACAACGACTTGTGGGCAGTGTGCCGCCGCCGTCGGTTCAGGTTTCGTGATTTATTCAACGGCTGTATTTATATATATATTATATTTATAAAAAAAAACTGACCAATGGCTGCGGCGGCATTGGTAATATATATCATTATTCGACGTAGAATTATAATATAATACTATACTTATATGGCATATAAGCAAACACGTGTCATAAAATATTATTACGGATACACACACGTACAATATATTGGTATCATACCAAATGCGATTTAGGCGAACTGCAGATAAGACTTAAGCCTCACCCACTATAAATTACAGACGAACATTTCGCGTCATCGCGGAGTAATAATTTTCCACACGATGTGCAGTCGATGACATTTTTTTTTATTGGTCAATATTATTTTATTGAAGTCTCCCGGAAAAAAAAATTCTACTGGTACAACACAACACACACACACACACATATATTATATATGGGTCAAAATTCGCAACGGAATCGGAGCGATATCCGCCGACGGTCTGCGACGGCGGCGGCAAGCGGATAAAGAAGGACTTTGGTATACACTTTGAAAAATAAATCCGACGGCGGCAGTGATAGTCGTTTCGCTTTTCTTTTGCCGGCTGCACATTCTACCGCGGCGCGTATAGACAAACGCGCGCACGTATTATCATTAATAATAACAAACCGCATTTCTGCACAACTGCCCGGTGTACCTACATATTATATACAGAGTGGTAACGGCGACGAATACGTTACCTAAGCAAAATATAATGTATATCGATGTCGATTCCGCGCGTGAACCAGCGACGATTCATAGTATGTAATGTATGATATTGTGTTGTATGGGTATAAATAACTACTGTTTTAATCGATTAGAAAATTAAAATCAAGAAACAAACCGAAAATATAAAATTACAAAATAATTGTCTAAACAGGAAGATGATTTTCTTGTGGACATCGACAATCTTCTATCGTCATTACTGCAGGGGCTGTACAGTGTTGTGTGTTGCAGGAGGGTTTAATATTAATAATATAATCTAATACATAGAGAAGATAATGTTATATATAAATTTATATATTTTTATTAAAGAAATGTGCCCCCCCTCTCCCACCACTGGTAGACACCACGGAATAGCTGCCTGCGGCAGGTTGCCGCCATCGTTTTCTTCTTCTTTATACCGGCGGACCGCGCAATGCCAAGAATTCTAGAACGCGCGCGATGCGTTTTCTGGAGTCCGGCTGAATCGGCCGACATCAGAGACGAGTAACTGTGTACACACACACACACACACGTAGATGCATTCGAGTATATTATATCGTAAGCGGTTTTGCCGCCGTACGACGGACGGATCTGAGTAAAAAACGGGAGAAAAAAAGCATCGCGCGAATTCTTCGTTTACTTATATATATATATATAGCGTGTTTGTGTGTGTGTGTGTGTGTGTACAAGCTCCGCGACCGAGACACACTACGCCAGACGATGGAGATACACACACACACACACATACTACACATTTATATAGCTGAATAATAATATGCGTATTTGTAGTACTATAAAATAATAATAAAAATAATATATATATACATAAAAGACGATTCTGGAGCTGCGTCATGATATTGCACGAGTTTTGTTTTTTTATCGTCGTATTATTTCTCAATAGATTTATCGGCTGCGCGTGTACCACAGAAACCAGTAAACCCCCTGTGTTTTATGTACGTGTATCTGCAGATATTAATTATTTTAAAATCAGTGAAAGAGAATGATATCTGTTTTAAGCCGCTCGACCATCACTGGCTCACTGCACCTCTGACCGTGGTGCCAAACTGTCGATACGTTTTCCTGCATATGACGTGCATCATGACGAAATTGTCAATAATATAAACGCACACGCGGCTACGATAGATGTGTGTTTCGTACAAGTGTATAATAATGTGATGTGGTAGGTATGTAACCAGCCACCGTAGGATATTCGATGTAAAGAGATATTCTAATACAGTTTGTTTTGTTTTGTTCCGTTCAAGCCTCGACCGCGCCAAAACGACCTCGTCCTGAACGAAAAACCGAGGATGGGCTCGGCCACAGTGCTGCAGAGAGTACACAACTATTTCATAATAATATATAATATGTAATATATATTCTAATCTCGATGTATATACAGCGTGTGATATGCATTGTGTTGCGGGAGTTCGAATAAAAGGCACAGATAAATATTATATGATTTTTTTCTCACCAAAATTTAGAAAAAATAATGTGTGTTTAATTATTAAATTTTAACATTCGCAATACTGTTGCAGTAGCTTGCACGCAAGCAAGTCACCATCGTATTCGTTTATAATATACTGCAGCGCGTATTCTTATATACGACTATATTAGGCAATTCGAAATTCATTTATTCAGTGGAAAACTCAAAATGTTGCCCATCACACATGCTACACTCCAAAAAGGTTAACACAGAAAAACGGGAAAACACGATGGACCCCTTCATTGTTTAGGTATATTATCATCATGCAGATAATTTTTTCACGCATTACCCAGCTGCAGTAAATCGGAAAAACGATTGAAAAAAAAAATCAAAAGCATCAAGCATACGGTCTTTCAGCCGCGCCGCATCGTCCACAATCGACGGCATGATATAATATCGTCGTCAGACGTTAAACGAGAGGCATGCCATGAATATATGTATATATATATTATACATGTAAATATAGTAATATACTTTTTATTGATAAATTACACGTGTTATTTCAATACGAATATTTATAGCTGACACATAAATCAGCCTCTAGTGCAGTTCGGCGGAGAGGACACGAATAAAATAATAATAACAATAATAATAATGTAATAGAGTGAACTTAATAATATACACACATCGCGCGCGCGGTATAATATATAATATATCGGCGCAATGATTCTAATCTGTCAGTAAGTACTAATCAATGTCAAATAATTTTTGATATACGACGAGTCGTCGCTGCCACCGCCCGATCGACCTTCCCACCCGAGCGAATACGTTAAACGTACAACGTGCAGTATATAATATAAACATATATATGGTGCGAGTATATAAGAAGACGAACAGCCGTCCTGGAAAAGTGGGAGAGGGAAAAATTATACGAACATATATGTATAAAATATGCGTCGTGCACGTACGTGTTATTATTATTATTATTATATATTTTATATCGACGGACACGAATCAACCCTCTCGTCCCGGTGACCGGTTCTCAATGTTTTTTTCCATATTTCTTTTTTTTTTATCAATATTATTATTTATACGTCTATTACTCGTGTCACTTTTTATTATTTTTTTTTTAAACTTTATTCCTCACTCGACCCTCTCTTTATTAATATTATATATATACCATATCAATCTCAAACGCCGTATACACTGCCTCCGGGCCATAATCGTATATATATATATACACTGCAGTCTGCACCATGATACACCCTATTCGCGAGCAGGCGGCCTAAAAGTCACCGGGCCGAAGCCGGAGCACCTTTTACAGCACGCAACACAATCGTGTAACGGATAAATCATATAATTTACGAGATCTATAAAATGGTGTACCCACACCACGCGGTGTTTATATTATATACCAGATACCTAGCTCGAGGCATCCGCGGTTCAATCGCATTATACCATTAACCGACACACGTCAGATGGTCGGGGTGTTACTGTCTTGTCTCTGCAGTTCAGTTATAGGTATATATACATAAAACTATGAGATGCCAAAAATTACACGTCACTTACGACAACTATCTAAAGCGTATGATATTGTGCGTAAGTATCGCACGTGCGTGTTCCTATATATACATATAATATTATAGTCGTCGTCACGATTTGTCAAAAATTTAAATATAAATAATGCATATAATTTATATATGTACCTTTATATATTACATATATTTATGATTTTATACTATTTTTTTTTTTTTTTTAATATTATAACATGCGCGGAAATCATCAGCATCATGGTTATATATTTTATTTGTCCGGAAATTTTTATGCGCACTAAGACAACTTAAAGTTCGTATCCAACTCAGAAACTACAAAACAAGAATAACAATACCGGAATAAAGGCAAAAGATGAAATTCACCCCGCGGATATAGTAGACTATAACCATTAATCATTATATAGATGTAAATATTGTAAATGGTGTACAAAAACAGGTTTGGAAAGAAATTATTTTCCGACGATATATGCTATAAAATATGTTCCCTTGGAATTCAAGCAAAATGCTTCAAAGGCTTCACTCATATTATAAATTATAATAGCGTAGATGGATACTTATAGGTTACACGCGATATAGTAATAATATTTATAATGTATATAGGATGGTACTACACTTAATAATATTTATTCGAATCGAAAAACAATGAAAATTGACAATCGAACCGCAACACACATTCAATATTATTATACAACCGGTGGTTTTGCCATATACTACCAATAATATATGAACATAATATATATGTAAATAGTGGTTGCATTTTAAACAAAAACATTTCATAAAGAGTTGTACCTATGTGTGCGAGTTTTATGAGTCTCGCGATACAATATATATACCAACTCACTCACACATTGACGAGGCGGAACTATGGTACGCCTACCATGGTCATCTGTAGTACAATGTTTTGTAATATATTTTATACATACTACATATGTATACACGAGAATGCGCGCTTGTGTGTGTGAGTACGAATAACAATAAAACTTCTATGTACGCGCTTGTTCCAGCAGTGAAATCACTTAACCAGAAACTTTTACTTCATTATGCGCATTTTTTTTTTCATCTTCCTACTCCTATATGTGTTTATATATAACTCGTGTGTCACGAACACAAAAATACACACACGTACGCGCGTGCGTATTATTCCGACATCATCAAACAAAACCGGACATTGCTATTGTGTCGAAGAAAACTATTCAGACGATGCAATTATAATGTGTGCAGTGTGTATGTTTGTGCACCAAAGTTGGAATAGGTAAAAAATTGGATAAACCGAACAAATATATTACATATATATATATTATATAATATATATTATATACCACCTAACCCATGCGTATATATATTTTTATTTTATTTTTTTATGTTTAAACGCGTATTTGTAACAGGATACACCTGTCGTGATGGATTACAAGGTGGAGGCCATCGGCTCATATATATATATATAAAGGTACGTTTATATATGTATATGTATATATTATATACACTTTAGCTTCCGGCTTTTATTATTACGGGACGACCCGGCCGATTCCGTGTCCTTATTAACATATATTATTCATTAATAAAAATAGTTAGTTTTATCTATCTATAAATATATATATGTGTGTGTGTGTGTGTGTATAAAAATATATAATATGAATATTTAAAAAAAAAAAAGGAAAAATGTCCACCCACTGCAGCCACGAGACCTGCGCCGCACCACGATGCTCGAGTACTTTTTTTTTGTTTCGATCGATAGACGGCACCTATATTTATTACACATATATATGCTGTATACGATCGTCGTTAGTGATAACGAAAACTCGTCGGAAAAAGTGCGTCTTTGAAGAATGAGAAATTTGGCCAGTTCGCGTGCATCAGTATCTTTTCTGCGAGACGAGAAAACTGTATAGGTGCCTATATAATATATACGCATATAGATAATATTATATAATACATTTTTTGATTATGATTTGGCGAGCTCAATTTAAAATATTATTCTTATTATTATGGTCTTGCCGAAAGCAATAAATTCAAGTATATCGTCCAACGAAAAATACAATAAACAAACGTAGAAATCGTTGTACAGTTTGCAACTGATCGTCGTCGGAAAGTTTGAAAACGGTTGATTTAGGTATATATAATAAAATATCCCGCGACATATCACAGCTATGCTATTATTTTTTAAAGAAACCCAACCGACTCAACAACCGCTATATATCACAGCCCCGAGCACGTTCGCAGGGAATTTCGAATTTTTGCAAAACTTTCAACCCAAGACAACAACAAAAATGAAAAAAAAAATTCAGACGAACACGATTCGTTTAGATCTAGGGCAGACGGGGACGCCTTGCAGAAGTCTATTATTATATGGGGAACGAAAAAACAACGACGTAGGTACGTTTAATATAATAAATTATCATTATTGTTATTCACCCGACGCGGGCCGTTGCGCATCGTACGTATAGGTACGTGTATATAATATACAACTCGAAATTATGTAGAAATAAAACATTTTCAAAAAAAAACCACATAAATTTACCGAGAAAAGTAGGTACCGCGTAAAAATGTTTCACCCTGTATATTACACTCGTAAAACGGCGGACGGATAGCTGTGGTGATGTGTGTGGGAACAATGGTAATCACGATAACGACACGCACGGGACCCTCCCTGTACTGCGCAAGAGGAAGTCGTTGTACACCGACGGAGAAGGTAGGTAGGTATACAATATTATATACCTAAGTAAAATATTATACGCATACATAATGTGTATAAATATACGCGAGCCGCGGTGGTTTGTTAAAAAAAAAAGACGAAAAAAAAAAAAAAACAAAACCGAACGAAAAACGAACGAGCGCGCCCATTGCAAGGTCGACCGTTTTCCGACGAATTCTTTACTTCTATATGCACAGTCGGGGGAAAAGAATAATAATATCATCGTACGAATTATATGTCATTGTAGCAGTAGTTATATTTATATAATATCATTGTTTCGTGTATCGTGATCGGAGCGTATCGCACGCGAATACGTCTTTCAGTGTGATTGTGTCGGTACCTATATAATATATTATCATTTATATGTTATGATTTACTATGAGTATATGCGCGTAAATGCGTAATGTAGTAAGCGTGATAAAGTCAGTGGCGTATTTTAGGACCGATTCGAGCTAATTTATTTTAATATTTACGTTGAAAAAGTAATTATAATCTTATTTTGTTAAGAGGACGTTATATGTGTTGTCTCTCCGTCATATAAGTGCGTAACACGGCAAATTTTACGCTCAGCAGATCACGTTTAGCTCCGTAAATTTAATAATCATAATGAATTGACCTCTTATAAAAATTAAAAGTAGCATTATCACCGAGATTCTCTGATAGGCTTTAAAATTAAAATATAATAAAAAGCTTCTTAAACATCTCGTACAGAATAACTATTCTGTTTTGGTCTGGTCATTTTGGTATATTGCAATTTCTTATAAGGTGCAAACTGTTGTGTAATCTCAACTTGATAACAAACAGTACCAAATAAATACCTGCAATCATCGTGGTCCACCCTTCCACCGATATAATATTAACTCTCAAATAAGCCACGATGTTATATTTATTATAATATTATATGTAGACGACGAGGCTACAGGAAAATTACGGTCGGTAGCAAAAAATAAAAATCGAAAACCGCATTGAACATAAACGAAACCGAAAGTTACAGTCTGTGTGACTACTTAACTATTTTTCCTTCAAAACCAATACGACCAGCTAACAGTGTATCTATATGCTTATCTATAGTTTAACATATCCCGATGTCACGGAATAGAGGTCTGCACGCAAATAGTACAAATAATAAAATATTTATTATGGACACGCAAACATCGCGGACGAAATTTACCTAACTTGCCAAATAAAAAAGTAATCGCGTATACACTATACACCGCGTATACATGAAGTGCAACGTGTGGCTCGATCAAAACAGACTCGACTTTTAAACCAGTCATATATTATTTTAATGATATCATACATTCATGCCCGGCCTTGAATAATAACACATTTTGTTTTACGCGTGCCTACCTACACACACTGCTGCAGTATATTATATATAGTAATAATATACACACGCTCGATGACGTATATAACATTATTATTCTTATAGGTAATAAACTAATAACATACCGATGTTTACATTATGCACTGAAACACGGAATTTATATAGTATATTATTTAATTATTATTATAACTCGGTGTTTCAGTTGTACGGATACTGCGATAGGTATGTAACACGAGTAATGGTTGCCGAGTCGATCATCGAAGCACGGCACGTCATGAAACTTTTATTCCCGAAAAAATACCAAAGTGATAAAAAAGCGTCTGATCGCCGGCTTCTTTTTCCGTCAATGTAGTTTTTGAATTTCAAAACACCGGTTGTTCTAGCTATACTATATAATATGTACACGAAAACATCTTTACACAACATATAATATGAATTATACGTATAATATATAAATATAAAATAGTAATGACCGTGTGTAATATTATTCTCTCTCATTCACGCACGCTGAAGCAGTATTTAGCAAGGCCGACTGACGGGTATATACCGCGAGGTGAAACGTTTATTTTTTTCAATACGTACCAACAAAAGTGTGTGTGTGTGTGTGTGTGTACGTCTAAACGATGGTTATTAAGCCAAGTTTCAAAACGAAATAATAAAAGTTATTTGTACACTCGACTCGAAATGTTACCATCGAAAATAAACGTGAGCGTGTGTATGATACGACGAGGCAGTGCAATATACCTACGATGCGTTTATTAAACTATTATTATTGGACTGTACTTAATGCAGTATTAGACGTGTAGGCATATACTAATAATGTAATATATAAATACAGAACATGAGTTACTCGGCGCACGATAACTAGACATTGCGCAAATTTGGTATGATAATACGTATTATTATGAATAACGAAAGAGTTTGGTTGATGAACATATTATTCTCTAACCAGATCGTCGCCGATAATACTAACCGTAAAATAAAACGCTCGTGATACAACCGATTAGCGTCTGCTAATACATTCATAAAATAATCATAAAGTTCTAACTAAATTTAAAATATAATACACAGTTAGAAAATATAGACAATATATGTAGGTATCATATGCACATGATATGTTAAAACACATATTACAATATATATATATATACGGTAATCGGGCAATGTGTTATGTACGTAGGTAGGTATATACGCGCCGATACGACTAATGTGTTAAGAGTGTTTACATTCATAATCGATAATATATTATAAAAAAATTAAATTAAAAAATACATATATAATGTATACATAAATATTGATAGACTTCACGGTGTCCCCGCGAGTTCGTGACCGATATTCCGACGACGAAAGTATATACGAACAGATGGGTAAATATATTTGCTTACTATTTATTATGTATACACTATACCCGGTATAACAAGTCAAGAATTTTTAATTATTGGATTCATTACGATCGGTTTTTTTTTTGATTTTCGATTAAACGATTTGAAATTTAAATCAAATAATTAGTGCGTCGACGGTTCTTTATTTTTTAATATTATACCCGCAACCGGTTAGGCATTACGGTATTATAAACATATATACATACATGCGTATATCACAGACGACTATTGCAGAATGAATCATAATCGTTCAAATATTTTGTCTGCAGTGTAAACATTAAACGACGTTGAGACGTGCAGCGATTTTTCTACGCATGGCACATAAATACATAATCTAATAATTTGGTACGATATAAACCAATTTTATTATGTACCTATATAGACTATAATATGTATAACCGTGTGGTCCAAAAATTAACATAATTCAAGTCGATGGCGGATAAAGGTAACGCGTTTATAATCATAAATCGTGAGGCGCTTCAACTGTTCAGTGAATTTTATAAATATTAGGTATAATATATATTATATATTTTCCAGTGATGTTCTACTATAAAGACACGCACGCTGCGCCACTTTATTATATTCGATGTCATTGCAATGAACAGTTGGCTTATAAACTGTAATACATTTTGAGTGGCAATTAAAGTCAATATGAAATCATAATGTATACAAACAAGTATTATTGAAAAAAAAAAGCACGATATAGGTAGGTACTTGTATAGGGATTTCATCAGTACATTATATAATATATACTGATTTATTTTCATAAAAAAATCCTGTGTTTCACAATTTTCGACTTCAAACATTATACACACATTATTATACATCTAATCGTAGACTCACTACGGATTTCTCAACAAATCGTTGTATAGATTGTATACGATAGTGAATAATAATCGTATAGTGTAAATAATTATCAAATATCGTATCTTCTGTGTTATCATATATAGGTAGTATATATTATACACACCATGGTACGTTTGCGCCGCCGGATTGAATATACTTATATACGGGTATACAATATGGGGAAAATGATTACTTTTTGTAAAAATGTAGTGTTATAACACATTAACACTACTATTCGATATGTGTATAATGTATAAAGTTCTTCGTAATAATTTAAAAATAAAACACGATACCAAAATTGTAGTAAAAATTAATGTAACCGCATTTAAATGATCAAAACTCTATGCCTAATATATAGCTACAGCGTATATTATAAAATATTACACACTACGGTAAAAAATATTTTTGTTGCAAGTGTGTCATTTCCGAGATTGCGCAAGTCGGACATGTGGGGATTAGCTCGGTTCAGACGTCGAAAACAACATTTGAAAAAAAAAACACACATAATAATAACCCATTTCGCGGAGTCGCGGTCGCGGTCGTACGCGAATAGGTCAGATACTGCGGATGTGCGCCAGCGTAAAACATAAATATTATTTTTCGTGGTTGCACGCGGCGTTATACCTTACAGGTATATATATATATATACACAGTATACCGTTGACTGTAACATCTGTTTTCACCGGGTAAAAAGTTTCGGAGGTTTTATTATTATCATTATTACCTATCGTTGTTATTAGTTATATATTGTATATATTATTATATACTCGTATACATATATATATATTTATACGTGTGTGTGTGTTTACGATAATGATATACACACGAAAATGCGCGTCGCTTTGTTCGGTCTGTGGGTTCTCGCGGAACAATAGGAATGCGCACGCCATCATCAGCCAGCCAGCTCTATATATATATATAATATGTACGCGCGTACCTATATTCGACATGATTTTTTTTTTCATCCGTTGTGAACGTCGTCGTGTTCGTATACAATATAATATATATATTACACAATAAGCAATATTATAATATTATCAATGTAAATAGGCACCCGACAGACGTTTAGCACGGCTTAAAACGCGAAAACTCTAGCTAGAAAATCCATATGCATGTTGTTATATTATCACAATATAATATATAGGTACGAGAATATACATATAACAATATTGTTATTATTATTATGACGTGTAAAACTGAGCGTATCATGTTAATAATAATATATTGTGTATTCCCACAGCCACAAGTTAATATTAGAGGTACCAAGCGCCGACGAGTGTATGACCGTGGACATTTTATATTTTGCCGTTTGTTGAATGGAACGATGAGCGCAATGATCACAATAAATTAAATTAAAAAAATTAATCATTTGTGTTGACAGGAGAGATACTTTGGGTCGTATAATCCTCGTATGTACGCTGCCCGGTGCCGAATATTTACCGTGTGTAATGTATGGACTATTGCGAGGACGGAGGAATTCCTATGGCAAAAATTTTGTTGCTCAGCGACGAGTGACGACGTAAGTATACACCACGTCCACGTGATCTATACGCATATAGAATTCGCCATCAAAAACCAAAATCCACAAGTGTTAAAATTAGCTCCAAAAAAGCAGCTTTTTTTTGTAAAGGTTTTTATCGTTGTCAATTTCACTAGCGACACGTCTTTTGATATACCTGTTAGAAGAGGACTCTATCCTCGCGTTGTCTCGACAATCATTGTCAACTCAAGTGCCTCCTCCTCTATACACTTTCCAAAACCAATTTACCTCAATTCGGATTTTTTAAATAAAACAATCACGAGAACCTCAGATGTTATTTAACTTCTAACATAGAGTTCTGATTGCCGACGAATTTTGTAATTCACAATATGCTAAAAGGTATATGATGATATTTAAATTCTTTCTTTATAAGTTATACATTTTGGTGTTTGATGTTATATTATACCCCTCTAATAATTTTCCTGCCACAACTCACAGAAATGTTAACCACCATTCATGGTGTTATAATAGCGATATTAGGTGTATTATTATATTATTGTGTCACATTGTCGACAATATTATTTTTTTAATGCCTCAATACATATAAATATATAATTAATATATTATAATATCATCGTCTAATATTATCGTCGCGGACCCCCGACTGATATTTTCCATAAGGTTGTCCGTTGTCGTGGCGCTGCACCGACTTATTTATACAATAAATATTATTTTGTAGGTTACATTATATATATATTATATAATGGTTGAATCGGATTACTCGGGGGTACCACCCGTGGACCGTAAATCCTAATAATCATCGCTAATTCGCAGCGTACGACACTATTACTACGTTTATACGTCGTTATTGTCATCGGGTCATCGTATTACGCCTCTCCCCCTCCGCCGATCAAGACGATTTGACCCTTCGACCGTCGTATTTTGATGTCCAATTAACGAGTCTACATTAAACGATCAGACGGGTGACGACCAAAACCACGATCGTCGACTACCAATACGTCTTTCGAGCGTATTTGAAAACGCGTCTGCATTATATACAAAAATATTATAATATCATAATTACATTTTCGGCGTAAAATTAAACACGACGTAATTTTTACCGTCCACGCAACATTTCAAACGATCGCAGAATATTTCGAAACGTCCGACGGATTCGATTTTTTTTCGGTCGTTCATCGTTCGATCAAAAAATCACTTTCGTTTCATATGCATATTAATATACTGGTATATATGTGTCATGTAAATGTGTACCTGAAGTAGTATCACGTCAATAACCCGAAACATAAAAATATATTTTATAACGGATAAATCGACTTGTAATAATGTGTAATAATATTGTATACCTACCCATTATACCCAGTAATAATATTATATACCCACACAATTTCGCGGTTAGCCGACAGCAGTAGTAGCATTATAAAAATCAATATTCTCACAACATCATCATGCGTTAAACATTCTAAGATCGTGTAACATATCACCTATATTATTAGTATTATTACTTTGGTCTCAAAGTTGACGTTTCCACAGAGTGTGCCAAACGGGTTATTAAGTTTCCAAATGACGCCCATGCGTGTAGCAATATGCGAAACGGTAGACATCTCCACGGAGTAAAAAATATCGAATAGCATAAATTGATTTACATTCATATTTTGTCAATTTGTTTGAATTTAAAAACAAAAAAAAATGCGACTAGAATATAATAAATTATTGGTACATTAGAGTATTATAGAAAATATATACATTTAATAATACGCAACATATTATACCTACGTATAGTATTACTAGGTAGTCGAACTTTCGTCACTGAATATAATATATAATGATAATATTCTATGATGTTGTGTAATACCACAATGGGCGTATATGATTATAAATAACATATATGCACCTATTATAATGGATACGCGATTTGATTTTTTAATATTTCAAACAGGAGTCGTCGTTATAATCGCGCGTATAATGACGATAATAATGATATATATTTATGTTCTCTAATCGACAGCAGCAAGTTGCAACTCCAAACGGACCCGTTTATCTCACACATCGCGGTTTGTTTGCGCCGCTGCACGCGTACATAACAATATTACTGCAGCCATTAACCATCAATCATCACATAATAATAATAATCATAACATATTATATACATATAAATGATAGATGTGGTAGGTACATGATATATGTAGGTAGGTACCTATGTTAACGTGATATTTCCGTTTTCGTATATAATATTCAATTACAGTCATACCTATAATAATTGGCGTATAAATAATTATACTTGTACGAGAAACTATTTTGAGCGATTGCCGATTTTGTGCATTGGTCTACATAATAATAATTATAATAATAGTATGTATAGACACATCTTTAAGAGGTAGAGGTAGCCTGTTATACAATCTCACAAAGGTCACTCTGAATACCAAACGACTAATAATGGTTAGGTCAGTGGAGCACCGAGTCTTATGACATAATATATACAACGTGTTGCGAATAAAACTTTTTAAACGCGACCGCCCACTGACCAAAATACGATTTCAAATCTATTTATTTATCGTTGTATAGGAACATATTATTATATTACACAAAAATATTTAAACTTATTAAACACAATATAATATGTAAGTCATCGCATTATTCATTATATTGCTATATAGGATATGCTGCGCCATACATCACGATACATGATGCAGTACCATAATATATATATATGAAAAGAAAAATAGCTGAAGACGATCATGATCCGCGTGTGCAATCGGAGGGTTTTATTCACTCATTAGGTTTTATATTATACGACGTTATTAGCCGGGGTGGCAGTTATACAGAGTATACGGCGCACACGACACTCGACAATAGGTATAGGAGGTAACGACATAATAATAATAATCCTTTTTTTTCTACAATGTGGATGTGTGTGTGTGTGTGTGTGTGTGTGTACCGGAGCAGGGGTCTTGTGGGTGTGTCTGACGCGGCGCACGAGGGTTATTAAAGGAGAGAGAAAACGGAGACGATTCTGAAATTCGATAACCGCGTTATTTCGCTAAAATACAAGTCCACGACTAAACTATACACTGCACACACACGCACACATTTATATATATATATATAGGTAACATAGTTAGGTACACTATACAAAATACCATTATCGCGCGCCCGGAGACATGCTATAGGGCAAACGACGTGCGCGCTGCTGTTCGTATACCTATATTATTATTATTACTATTTGTTATGTATATATATATATATATATTGTATATACGCGCATTCGGGTTTTCGACGAAACTCGACGGCAACATAAAAATATACAAGACACTCGTTTTTTTTCGGTCGGTTTTAATTATAACTATATCTATATTTTTTTTTTCATTTTGTGTGGTAAGGACTTTCCGGTCGAATATATATTTACTTACGTTTAAAGTTTGTTTGTAAGTATTCTATTCAATAGAATTTTTCATTTTATTTTATATTTTCATATGAATTCTATACATTTTCAATTAATAATAATATTCTACCTATTAAAATGTTATTTTTATTTATTCAGTTTTAATAGTATTTAAAGCATTAAGCAATTTACGATTTTTTTATAAAGCTTACGTGGGTCGCGAAAAATGCAGGCCTAAAAATGTGGGTCGCGAGTCCAAAAAGGTTGAAGACCACTGTTCTATTGTATACCTACATACTGTGCTCACAGCTCAACTCAAATAACAATACGATTACGGATGACCATCATAGTCGGGGAATCGGTTCCATTTAGTGAATATTGTAAGCATAAACCGATTATACGAGCAACGCCAAAGAGCATAATAGCGATTATTGTTGTACTTACAAGTTGTCTATAAATAAATGCGATCGAACGATATAATAAAATATTAAAATAACATTCAATAATAATAAGCGATGCAGAGCTGACGGAAAAAAATCTAAGACTCTGAGGAAAAAACCGTCAGCTTTATTATTATAACCACGTTACGTGTGCGTGTTTTTTTGTTTTCCGTATAGGAATGTTTTTTTTTCTTTTAAAAAATGAGTTGTGTGGCGACGGCGGCGAGAGAGAAACAACTCTGCATTTCAATACACCGCCGCACCGCCGTCGAAGAGGATGGAGGCGTTTCTTTAACGTACTATTACATCCTGCTGCAAATCTGTCGACCGACACAAAAGGTTCGGAACAGCGGTTCTCGTTCGTCCGGTGGGCGCACAATGGTAAAAAATAATAATAATCATAATGAAATAAAAAAAAAAATCATATTTTAGTCAAAGGACTTCCCGATTTCGATACACTCTCTGTTATGTATACATATACGCGTTTAACGAGCAACAAAGGCTAGCACAATTGCGTACGCGTGCGCCTTTTTTTCCTACAAGCGAAAAATATTATTTTTTTAGTCGCGTTTTTTAAGGCGGCAACGGTGGTAGTGGCACGGGCCACACGAGGTAAACAAAACGACGAGACGGGCGTGTAACGCACACACCTTTACATAATATACATATATATACATTTACGTAGCATAGTACAAAACACTATACGTCGAGTTTATGTTGTTTAGACGCGGTCGTAGGTATGTATACCGTTAAATGTCAAAATGCGTCTGGTCCGAATGAAATAAAAAAATCGAATTCGATATCAACGATATGTAAACCCGAACGTTTAATACAGGAAAAGGCCGCCCTCGTTCACTACTTTGCACTTATATACAATAATATGTATAACGGTCAATAACATTAATGTGGGATATGACATCATTGGTCGAGAAATTTAATAGTAATTTGTCTAAATTGGTAAATGTTAAAATCGTATATAGGTAGACATTTTATAATAATATACGTATATATCTCGTGTTGAATATCGGTCACTAATATCAAATGCGTATATATTGTATATACATGTGTGTGTGTGTGTATGTATATATTATGAAGGAATATATATGCGAGCGCGTGTGTCGTGACTAAAAGTTTAATAACGGCGCGGCGGCGGCGGCGCTGCATTGGATAATTAATTAATTACCGACCACCGTCGTTTAATGACCACGTCGAATTTTCAACCATTATACCTGTAAACACACACATAGGTTGGCGCGTACAGTTAAGTATAAATATATGGTATTATATAGTTGTTAATAAGACCGATGCCGATACCACGTTAGTAGAGTCCATAGATTTTGGTGTAAGCTCGCGATGTAAGTATATTATATAGTCATAAATCATAATGGTACGAGAAAAAATGTAATTAAAAACAGCGATTATAATATTTAATCGTATACGGTGCGCCTCGTCGTCGAGCCACGTGTTGCATTTTTAGGAGCTGACATGCCTCTTGCCCATATAATCATTTTGTATATTATGCACAATTATTTATTTCGTCCAAAAATATTGTTATAGGTGTAAATATTAATATTCATAAAAATATCTTCGTCATTAAATGTGAAAATATAGGTAACATTATAGCGGATTTCTATATTGTGTTATATTTATATTTATTATACAAACACCTACTTTGATCGCGATGTCTCACGGCGGACACGACACGTGCAATTAAAAATATTTTCTCGACGGCGCCGTGAATCAAAACCAAAAATAAAAAAAAAACAAGTTAACGAAATTTTTTATATTTCAGAATTCAGTACCTATAACATTTTAACATGGCGTAGTATTATATGACGGCACTATGGTCAGTTGTGTGGAGGGGCGTAGCGCGATGATTATTATTACAGATTTTTTCTCAGCTCTCGCAAGTGGTTAATAATGTTAATATATATATATTCTTATTCATAAATATAAAAGTATATACATCATAATATTTTATAAGCGTTCGCGATTTTTGTTCACAGATCACAACGTGACACACATAATATGATATTACAATGTTATGATAGGTATATCCGCGCATAATATGTTTCACGTTTGCTGTCGGCATCATATATACTTTATACAACTATTAAACGAAACTAGTTTGCCACAAAAATGCAACAAATTACACTTCTTGTATGACATGGACGCAGGTTCGAGTTATTTATTTACGCGCAACGTAAAATAGCACGGATGAGTGTCCGATGACGAATAAATAATCCACTCCGCAAATCCATTTAATCCAACACCGAGTTACATATGTATATTATAATGTATTATTAATGTGATCAGTGGCGAACGTGGGGAAAAAAATTCAGGGGAGGGGGGCTTTGAAAATTTTTAAGTATTCATAACTATCATACTATTCATGCTATATATATATATATATTTATGTATACTTAAAACTTAAACTATTTATTTTAGGTAGGTACTATTATAGTATGACATAATACGTCATATAGACGTAAATTAACTGTCAAAACTGTCAATTTACATTATAAAACAATATCTATACGTCTCGATACATTTGTCTTGTTATTTCGGAGGAGGTATTTACACCCAAACCTCCTCTGCGTTGAAGGTTTTGAAATAAAAGTGCTGATCTCAAGCTCATTGGTTATTTTATAATTTTAATCTCTTAGGTACCGAACACGGAGATACAATTCTGCTACAGGACTTTCGGGACATCTGTAGGTATGAGGCGTGTAATTATTATTATCACCTAATAAAATGTATTATAATAGACTCGTCAAATGATTGTAAATTCAACGACGGCGGTCGTAAACTGCGTAGTGCGTATTATACCTATTATAGGTAACACATTCGCATATCGTAAATAAGTTGTTTTTTAAACGCCTAAATATTGTCTACACACACACACACATACGATATTATTATGCTATATAATAACGAAACTAAAATTTCAATTAGTATAGGTAATCGAAACGGCGCACGTGCGGTCCCCCCACACCAGTACAATAATTATATTATAGTATAATACCTACCTAATATTATACTACCTACAACTCCATTCACACACACGCACACACCTGAGATTCGATCCGTGGTGCGGTGTGTTAATAATATTATTATATATTGAGATAAATACGCGTGTACAATAATATTGCGGTGTACGAATGCGCTGAAAACGTTTTATATTATTTGTCATTTTGTATGCTGCAGGTTGCGTACGACGGGCGGTCGTCTGAGCGCGGTAGACTTGTAAAATAAAATTGTCCGAACGATATACCAGCCCGTAATGATATTCGACCGACCCACACCCTCCCTCCATATCGGTATTGAAATTACTGTAAATTGGATTCGCGTGGTTGTACGAAATCTAACCCAACACAACAAGACCAAATAATGATGAGAGGAGGAGGAGGAGGAGGAGGAAAACATTGGCTACGTGTGCGTATATTAGGTATATACTTGGGTGGGCCGCTGTCCGGGCGGGTGTACGCCGGTGTCTTTGCAGTTCAGAAACCGACGCGGTCCCCAGCTTAGGTATCTATAACCAATAATAGTATACTAATAAATGGCGATTATAAATCATATTATACTGCAGCGGCGCGTTGGAAAACAAACGTCGATAGAATTGGCGTGTTGTTGAAAAAATTAAGCCATTATATCTACACACATTTGGTATATTTACTGCAGGTATCTAAAAACTATAATACAAAAAAAATAACAACAGTTTGTTTGACAACGTCGTCGTCATTGTCGTCGTCGTATATAAACTCATTTGCAGATTTTTGCCGTTTATTTTCTGTAACCATTAACCTATCATAGCCCGAGACGAGACCTTAAAATTCACATCTTCTATAGACACTGATTACTATAGCTGTGCGTATATAGATACGATAATGACATTGTATCATATAGGTATAATTTTACGAATTTATTTTCTTTTTAATATAATTTTGTAGGATATATACGCGCCAAATCATTGTTGCTCTTAAAGGTTCTATAATTCCTCGATAGCGATATGGGTTGCAGAGCGTAATAATAAATAAGTGGCCAATAACGGATGACAATAGAATGTAAAAAGTTGTACTCTTCCGCGAAAAAATCACTACGAGACAAATCGATGACTGAGAATGTCGAGTGATAAAAAAAAAAAGTTTATCTCAATCACACGAAAAATGATAAAATTGTGTGCGACTTATTTTTTCCATTTTATGATTTACCTATATCTATTGCTCCCGTACACTATAACAAAACATATTTTATCATAAGAATATATAACGGTACCATATTAAAACGATCGGAAATAACGACGGCGACGATAACGTAGGCCGCCGCGCTTTGGTGGTCCAAGCGTTAAGTGGGTGATTTTTGGTTAATTTATTTTATATAATATACATAATAATTGGTTTCTATGGTCACAGTCACGTTGTATGTATAGTAAGACTTGTCGTCGAAAGGATGTGTTGTATAAAAATTAAAAGGTAACACCTATATTATGTTGTGCAATATACTTTAATATTTTAAACGAACGAAGTGTTAATATTACCGCAATATAGGTACAAGCGTATACGAGTAATTATGGGTAGGTAAGGGCGATCGATTCGATAATGATGTGTGTCATCAACGAGGGCCATATTTGAATTTATTTATTTTTTAAAAGATAAATACATTAAAAACGTTTCTCTCTCTGCCGCTCCGAAAATGTTTCGCAATGTGACATAATTAATAATCAGAGCATATTACACAAACATATATATTTCACGAATGCACTGCAATACATATGACTTTACTATATAATAATCGTCGTAAGTTAATAATATTTATCTTTGTTGCAGGCGAACTGACATCCGCCGTCACCTTACAACACTCATATCAATGCGTCGTGTAATGTCCGATAAAAGGGTGGCGAGAATTTTTCGGACACGGTCCGTGATAATCGATCGTATGTGGACTAGCCACAGAGTATAATATATAATATAATACATCGATGTATAGCATACCTTCTCATATGTTATATTATAATAGGTGATGCGTATATAACACGAACACAATAATAGAAACATATATATATATTGTAATATCATGTATTGTAATAAGTTACTGCGACCGTTTGGCGACCCCTGGCAGGATAAATAAGCTTATTATATTACAATATATAAATTATAAACCGTATCACATATCTAATGTTACTATATTGTACGTACTTATCGATTCGCTGACATACGAACAAATCGTAACTGTTTATAGGTATATCACATATTATGTACATAATAACATGATATGCACACGCTGCGAGTTTTACAGGCGCTAATTAGAGTTGGTAATTTTTCCACACGCTCTTAACCTGTCATGGAACGCGAACAACACACACACACACGGTAATAATATTATACAGGCGGGCAGGTAGGTGACGGTGGCCCACATAATAATATGTGTAGCATAAATATATATATAATTAAAATATATAATCCAAATCTGTATTTAGAACGTCGCTAACCTAATGTATACAGTTATGATAATTATTATTACTATGCAATAGTCGCACTATATAGACGGGCAAACCGGGTGGAGGTAGATTGGTAGTCCGAGTCCTGACCTACGGGTTAATTCGTCGCTCCGCTGATGTTGCGCCGCAAAATAATATTATTACATCGTTTTTTTTATTGAAACCGCGCGCATCGACCGTCACCGTTTTCGCAGGTTAAATGTTGTATATTCTCTGGTGCAGTTTTTCGAATTAGTTTTTGGTTTAATACACATTTTAAACTCATCACCACGAAATCCATATATAAGATATGGCTGGTTGATTTATATATATATATATTATAAAATAAAATACTATATAAATGTATACACAAATAATGATCGATTTAAAACGATAATATATGATCGTTTTATACAAGATCTCATCAACTGCAGTTGCAATATACAGTTCAACAACAGTTAATAATATATCAAACCACCTACCAACGGAAATTCGATAAACGGCGTTGTTATATTTCCGTTTTCTTGTTATTTGATCCGGTGCAGTTATTATTACGTATAGCACGCTGCAGTCTTGTTACATTTTAATTGACGAGGGCCTGCGTCCGGAAGAGTTTTGGTCGCCTAAAAAACAGGTACTAATCGACATTGTTATGTTGTTATTATGTTAATATCGGTGAGATTGGTACCTATATAACCTGTCTATTAATTTAATATACTAAGCCTATATATATATATATATATATATAATGGCGTTTGATTGAAAACACGGACGATTTCATACGCTCGAATCGCCGGCCGAATTACCTTCAGACAGAATACAATACCGCTGATTAAAATATAATGCAATCTGCAGTATAGGTATACGCATTATAACTCAGTATAGTAATATTCTCCTTTCTCGCCATATTATACGTTTAAAAAAAAAACCGTCAACTGATGTGTTTAATGCTCGAAAGTGCTCGTGATTATAATGTTATTGAACTCAACATATTAAGTAGGTGGGACATCATCATATATCTAGTTTCCTACACAGAACGTTTCGAATTTTGGGGACAAAGTCAGTGGGAGATTCCTTTAGAACTTTAAGTACGTTTCCCACCGTCGTTATGATATATATCGTTACTCACGTAAGTATAAATTTCACCGAGACCAACGTCGTTGTGTTCAAGCACATATGTAATATATATATACATAGAGGGCAGAGGAAGTATTTAGGCACCCCCGAGGCTATGTAGGTCATTAGTAGGTCATTAGTATATGTATGTGTATGCATACGTGTACACACACACACTAGATATAGCCAAGGATTCTCAAGACACGTATATTTTTAAATGTTATATACATAGGAGGTATGCGCACGTACAGCGACTGCTCGACGACGTTGTAGTACTTATTTAATATTATTTTAATAATAATATGTAAGAGTATAATATCGTAGAGGGCGGTTCCAATTTAGCCGCATTTGTTTTTGGGTGAAATTCAATTTTTCTCTAAAACGTTTTCATTCCTGCCCCCTCACGATAATTATAAAAGCAATCATCTCACTCAGTCCAACTGCAATGAATAATAAAACGATATTCATCACCCACCTTCATCATATTATGCTGCAATATTGGGCACCAAATTTGATTTGTTTTCGGACAAAATCGAGATTGGAAACCTTCGATACAGATCTGAACGGATTTCGATCACTATTTGAACCACATTTTATTGCTGGAACTTTCGGAGCTCAATTATTTTACTACAGCCCGCGCGAAAGAAAAAAAAACGTGCAACTATATAATTGATACGTGCACGCCGATTATTCTGTCGAAAACATGTAGGTACGAACCTATACGAGAGAATGTGGACAGTGGGTTGGCACCAAAGTTTGTCGGAGATCAACAAAACGCTACGCACCACGCAACACCGTATACAACTACAACAATATAGCCATATAGGTAAGTACATTTTTGCGAACGCGATTTTTCAACCACGACGAAAACTCGATATTATGTTATATTGTATTATATACAGGTAGGTACGCGTAGTGTAAAGGTTCAAATTTTAAACGCATATAATATTGTAATAACGTTAAAACACAATAACAAACAAGTGTGCGACATGTAATAGGTACGGAAAATCGCGTATTTTACAATACTATTATATGTATCGATATATAGCTGATGGAGAGGGGGAAACGAACGCGCGTCTATGTATTTCCATAGTCTATTGGGCAAACGTTTTAATAGCCGTAACCAATAATGTGATACAATAATATTATACTGTACAGTATTGTACCGCTATTGGCGTAACATTGATAATTGACAAGTATGACTGAGTTTCTTTTTTTATAGGTAGGTAGTGAAACCATTTCGGTGTCCTTTTTTTTTTCATTTTCTGCGCGCAGGTAGGTACTTACATATATATATATAAATGTATATATATGTATAGAGAGAGAGCTCGGTATATATATCGATATAATATATAATACAGTACTTCACTCTTCTCCACTGTTCTATTATTATTATATTATACACGCGGCTTCGTTTCAAAGCACGTCGTCGATTATTACAATATACCATGGAAATTCACGTAGACGGAAAGATAAAAAAAAATATATATAACTATATATCCAAAGAGAACGAGAAGGGAAAAAAAATGTACGAAAATGTAAATACGCCATGATGGCTGTACATATTATTATTGTTGTTGTTGTTATTATACACCGCCGCCGCACAGCATAATACCAAATGCGTGACGGTCCGGTCCAATTCAACGTTCGTATATTATAATATATAGGTAGCTAGAAAAAAACTAGTGCGGGTAAAAATATTATCGGAACGAAAAAAAAAATATAAAAATATTTTCATGTTAGGTTTAACGGTCAGAGAGAGCCCCCTCCCTCACATACGCTGAAAAATCGCGAACGCACCAACACGCATGATATTGCTTTAGTGCGAAAAGCTTTAACAAGTCTTTCGAGTCTCGTCTAGATATTGTAATTATATGTAATTAATATTTGATAATGTCAATAAACGATGGCGGCGCCGCGGAAGCAATGCGAAAGCAGATCCCGCGGCGTCGTTGGTTAAAACGGAAAAAAAAAAAAAAAAAAAAAAGATATTGTAATTATACTAATGTGTTATTAATCATATCTATTGTCCGGGGGGAATTTTCCGGACGAACCATTATTCAAAAATGTTCTGAATAAACACAAACAAATTCAAATTAATTACGTGATTCTGCAGAAAAAAAAGATTCAGTAAAAAGTCGATTATATAGGGTACTGGAAAATGTGGAAATTATATACGTGTTGTAGTGTCGTATGGAGGTTGGTTGTATCAAATAATATATTTGTTTTTATTTCTTACTCAAATCGTATATATATTATATATTATAGTACGATACAGTTTTCTACCAAATGACGTCGTTGCATATAATATTATGTTACGATAATATACCATACCTACTCGTTCTGTTTACGAGACGTCGTGTTTGTCGTCGTCATATAGGTATATACATAAACATTATTTTGTACAGCCACTCGCGATCCAGGACGGACTGCTCATGGGAAATATAACGTGTACTGATTATTCGAACGAATTTCACGGTCTCTTCCATTGAGCAAGTCTTCTTATAACACACTATATAGGTACCAATGTATAATACATATCATCCAAGTATTATATTGTTATAACGCGTGTGGTGACGCGTACATTGTTCGTAACGTCCAGCGCGATACCTATATATTATAATAGTGCATCACTTACCTAATATGCAAGCGTAATGCGTACATATATTATAGACTATAGAGGGTAACTAAAATGACTGACAGATTGGTTAACTACTGTAGAATAATAACGATTCGTTCTTATGTATGTATATAATTGTTTTCCAAAATAAAGAATTTACGATAATAATATAAAACGTTTAGTTAAAATTGATAAGAATAAAAGTTATAACTGAGTTTAGTGAGTTACACATTATTATGTTGCAGGTTGTTCTTGTTACACACTGTATAAATCACAATATTATGTGTATGGTGTTTAAAATAATAAACACGCACATGATGGTTTTAATCGGCTCAGGTCTGTACGGCTTCTTATTAGCACATTCGTGTGTAAGAAAGCATATTATACATCTCTGTTAGATTATTGTGGTGTATACATACACAGCGCGACCTGCAGAAATCGAATTTTCTATATTGTACATGCCGTAGTATATACCTACCTATTTATAATAATATGTATAGTACGACTTGTATACTTGGTTACAACTGACATTCGATGGTACGCCACATCATGCACTTGGTGTGGTTTTTGCGTGAAAAGGTTCATCGTCATATTATATGATGGCAATGGCGTAACCAAGGGGGAGGCTAAAAGGGGGCTACAGTAGTCACCCATGAGTCGTATTTATATGTATACACTGTTCAATAATTTAAGACTATATAGGTAGTATAAGTTAGAAGTTCCATTATCATTTTTCATATTTACATCATTATTCTTTTTGACAACATTTTTTTTTTTTTCAATGAAAAGGTTTAACTCCTCCCTTCCCTATCAAAGATCGTTGTTACGCCACTTTACGATGGTTCAGTTTCTTAAGTTTAAAATTATAAATTAAGTTATAGATGCAGTGTCACATATACATAATAATTAATAATTATAATACAAAATAATATTTTACAGAAATATAGTAAATACACGTACAAGATTTTATAAATTGTTATAAACGTTTGAAACATTTTTTAGTTTTTATATTATCGCGAAACAAGGATAAAGTTTATTGTGATAGTTGGTCTGTTATATTATGTAGGTATAGTTACGAGATGAAAGAGAATCAAAAATATGCTAATTGTAGTCCTGAATGGACCTTTTTGCAATAATAATATAACACATATATACATACAGTCTATAATTTACACGACGGGGCGAAAATTAAATAATGGTATGTATACAGCTTGTATTTAATAAGTGAGTAAGAAGTCTCCACTAGAACTCGTAGAACTGTCTCATATATAATTATACATGCTCAATGACCAAAATACGCGACGGTGAAAGATCGATAAGGTTCGCTGGAGAAAGAAATACACATTATTACTGCAGATTTGCAATATTTAATACCTACTCTTGGGTAAAAAATTATTCGTGAAGTAAAATAAAAAATAATCGTGATAGTAGTTCGTCGACAATAACGCTAATATTGACGTTCGATGTATTATTATACTTATACCTACCTATCATTATAGTGTGGACTGTGAAGAACTCGGATATCGTCATCGAAAAAACTAATAACAGAAATACAATACGTAATGTGCAGTTGGTATAACTACAAACCCACTCGTTTGTGTTTACGATGAGTCGCATAATAATATGACAACTTACATTATAATTATTAATATTATATTATTATGCCCATAACCATTTGTCATAAATTATTACTACTGTTTACGCGTATAGACACGACACGCACTCAATATAGTCAAACGAAAATCGAAATCAATTATATATTTTATTTTTTATTCACTCGACGATCGTAAAACGTTTAATAAACGTCATCATAATATATATATATGATATATAATATATAAGATACGTGCATATTATATACCTATATATTTGTTTATGTATTATTATTACTGTTAATATTGTATAGATATGTGCCATGTGCGCGCGTGTGTGTAGAGGTACAAATCGATAAACACAACATACAAGTCAATTAACGGTGATAAATCGTTTTCTCGCGCCGCCGTAACCCGAGACTAGTCGTGTATTACGACGCGTGTGTGAGTGCGTGTCAGCGTGTGTTTGTGTTTACAACACGACGCGGTATTACACGATATATTATTGTGGTGTGCCCACGAACATTAAATTTATTATGTATTATTTCTCATTTATTAAAACAGTTAACGCCAATCGGCTACGAACAATATAACTGCAGCAAGCAATCTCAGCATCACTGATAATTAGTAGCGTAACGTATAAGTACGCGCACACTATATAGACATAAATTAAATTAAGTGTTCGTAAAATTAAATACGTTTATACATGTAACAATACCCATAAAAAAAATATAATTATTAAGCGAGACATCTGATAAAGTTTGATATTATAATCTAACGAGGAACAACTGACGACTCGATGAATTGAGTTTCATGACTGTTATAATCGGAGTGATATTATATTCATTGGGCAATAATCACTATTGCTTGTGGGCAACAAAAAAAAAACTTATTACGAAATTACCAACTCCTGTTTTACAAATCCTGCAGGTTAGATAGGCTAGTTAACCTTTAGGCGTATACATAATAATACCTACCTATTTGAGATCAATCACCGATCAAAACAGGGACAAAACAGTTGATTATTTGTTACACAATTGCCCGAAAAACATCTGATCTTTTAACAATATAATATTCAGATACAACAGTAATAGTATTACTACAGTCATTATCGCAACATAATATTATATAATATATTTTTTTTAAAGTAAAAAAAAAACCAAATAGGGGCCACGATCGGAAAATGTACAACCATATAATAATACGTTATCGTTTTGGGAAAAATGGCGGCGAAACTATGGGAATGCCGTGCATATATAATAAATACCTGCACAGGGACGGAACTATAAAAATCGCAATCGCAGGCCACGACACAAACGCGACAGGTCACCGAAACGGTAATCATAAATATTATTTTCATCGAAATTTCACTGTATTATAGGTATTAGGTATATCGCTATTGAATTATTGTGTCCGGATTATAAGCGCGTGTGTTGTCCATCCCGAAGTGCGTGACGATTTTTCAACTCGATACAATAAATTATTATTTTAATAATAATCATTCGTCCGTTTTATCTTGATTGTTGCTGGTCCATCGGACGACGCGTTATTTCGCATAATATTATTATGTATATTATTATTATATCGCGTAGCGTGTTCGTTATTCTCGCGGTACAACGTAGTTATATAAAGTAATTTTCGAGAAAAAAAAAGGGACGACACGTGACGGGAATGTGTCGCCACTCATCGTGGAGTTAAATCTCCGTTCCTGAATAACTACGTGCTCTATGTATGATGTATAGAAATAGTAGACGATTTCAACGTACTTTTCGTAAAAAAAGAAAAAAAAATGTAAAATGCGTTTTGTTTAGAAAACTGCAGCAGCTGTAAACGTCGAATAAATTGTCTTCTCGTACACGTTTTCCCGACGCGTGCAAAACGGTATGATAATTTTGAATATTTCAACTGTCACGCGTGTGCATCGCGAGCCAGTCGAAATAATAATAATAATATTATGACGTGTAATGGTATATTGCGAACAATTAGTTTTACGGTGTGCAGTCGCAGATGATAAATTGCGTCGAAATCATTATTATTATAATATCATGGTGATCATTTAAACGGCTCATGATGGGTTAACAAATGGTTTGTAAAAATTTTAATAAAAATTGGAAAATTATTTACCTGCAATATAAGTAGTACAAACCAAATTGTGGACAATACAAAGTTCTATACATATAGCAAAACCAATTTTATGTTTTTATAGCTAAAATATCAGAGAAAAATATTTAATATTTACACAAGTACATAAATATAGGTATAAGAACATAATAAATTATAATGCTCGTTTTTACGACGTTTAAATGTTTAAACGATTTACTTATATTATTATCTAAGACATTCAATGCTCATTACTTCCTTTGATCTCTATGTTTCATAGAACGTAAATTTTCTAAGACAAAAACGTTTATAATATATGGAGCGGCATATTATGCAAGTTATTAATATTTTAATGATTTTAGAATAAGATTTTTATCAATACATTTCTTTGATATTATACTTAAAGAAACATTAACGAAATTCACATTAATGAATGAATAAATCAAATAAAACCATATAATGATTCAAATTTATTATAATAAATTGTACTATTTCAAAGTTACATTTGATGTTTATACAATAATCGGTGGCGTATATTATTAATTTTGAATTAGCAGATCATCATCTCGTGGTAATCACCTGCATGCTGAACAACAAATGGTTTGACGCCGACAGTGAACGCGTTTTTGCTTTCACCGCCTTTGAAGGGGAAACGGAGAGCCGCGGACCATCCTGTATACACATGAGCTGACAGCTGTGGATATTATACTAAGTCTTTTCATGAGGTAGGTAAAACGAGGCGCGGATTTCGTCGATTGCATTTTCGGCTGATAATAATAACAATACGCTTTGCCACAGAGGGCGAAAACGGTTAAAACGAAAACGAAACGAGCCGACAAAACAATAATTTTGGTCGCGTCCGCCCACGAGTGAAAAGACGGCAAAACCCTCACTAAAAAAAAAAAAAAAAGAAAAGAAATTATATTAATATACCTCCACGCGGTATTAATTACCCATAAATATCGTGTGTCTGGCCGCCGTGCAGTATAAAACGGTACTGCTTCCACTATACACTATACTATATTATATTACTATTATATAGTTATTACTTATTATGTATATACGGTATACCTATATATATATATACACCATCTACTACTACTGTTGTCCGCTGTGAATGTTATCTTCGCTGTCTCCGTCGGTCTCGCGAGTGAACATCATAAAAACGATTTTAATTAAGCCACTTACGGCCGTAAAATCGACTTTGAACCTTTTTTTCTTTCTATTTCTACGATTTATATGATTACTTACATAAACGTGCGGTTATGCGACGCCATCGCCGTGTATCATCTTCGTGGTAATAATAGTGTCTATATTAATGTAAATAACCGTTGAGATAAGTTCCGGTCAGCCAAACTCTCGCAATCGTTTAGATCTTCGTGAAATGTGTGCGAGTGGAGATATCGGAAGATTTTTGAGGACATAGTGATCTGTAATATAGGCGTTTATTTGGCATCATCGTGCTTGCTATAGTAGGTACTTAAATTATTTAATTACACAGTGTGAATAAAGTCATCAAAATCAACCGCGAAATGAGACCATATAGGCGTGCGCACGGGGTATGCCACTGCATATTAGTCTGCGGCTTCACGTGATGAGGGGCCCATGTTTATCATACCAAAGCATTTTTAATCATGTCTTATATAGTATTAAAAAAAAATGTTTTTAGTTTTGAATTTTCTCACGACCGGCAAGATAATCCACACTATAGACATAGCAACTTTATAAATAATAAATTTTCTTTTAATTAATATAATTCAAATTTCAAACTACTTATTTCTACAATGTATTGCTTAATAGTGTACTGTTAAACTAAGTGTGGTTTTAGATTCTGAGAGAAGCAATAAAGCTATGTAGTTTATTTGAATAAACATAGATTGTATAGATTGAGTCCTTTCTATACATGGTAAATGAAAACGTTTAACGGTTCAGAATCGATTTTTTTTAATACATTATTTATTCTTTCTTTTAAATTCAATAAAATTATGTTGAGTTTCTTAAATGCAATATAGGTTAGATGATTTTTTTTTGAGAGAGAGCCCCTATTTATTTTATTGCACAACCTGCGAATAAAGTCTGCGCACGTCTATGAATGTGACTGAGATGAACAATTAGTAAAAAGTGGTCACACTATTTATTTTCCTATATTGTTTGTTGGTGGGCCAGCTATGAGACAAGTTACGAGTTGAAAGTCTTGGTGAGACGAGTCTTCTGTATAACATCACGATCTACGTAAACTATAAAAATCGATATCCGCGTTGAATTTTCGTCAAAATTGAGTACGTTTTTTTTTTTTGCACAATCGCGTCAGATGTTATTGTGATAAACACTATGTATAATATTGAAGGTAGGTATATACAGCGCGCGCAATCGTCCGCGTCGCTGCGCGTTTATAATATTATAATGATTTCGATAAAAACTGTAGACGGCCCCACGGTATATTACTGTTTTTTTTTCTCGATCCTTTTCGCCGCCGAGAGCGAGACGAAACTATACGTTTTACAGAATGAGATTCTCACCGACCGAGAGACATTAACAACGCCGACACTAGGTACCGAAATTCCCGTTTGATTTCGTCGATTTGCGTTTCGTTTCGGGTATCGGTCGTGTATATGCAAGCAGCAGAATATCGAAGCATATCGAGCCGATGACATGCGCAACCGGCTGTGCTTTTTTTTTTTATTACTTTTATCTCCATCACCACGCCGGAAATCGGACTCACTTGCAACGCTATTCCTGCACGCTCACTCCGATAGATTTTTATGTCTCCTCCGTCGCACCAAGATTTCTAGGAGAAACCGCAGCAGACACGCGTATTTGCTGCGGGACACGCCTTTTCGCGGTCCACAGAAATCTAACTCGTTACAGCGACATATTATACATTATACATTATCTTGGTATCCATTATGTGTAATGTATAAAAAAAAAAGCAGTGTAAACGATTTTCTCGAAAGAAAACGTCAAAGCGAAAACCACATTGTCGCCGGTCATCGATAATGATGACTATTGGACTGGCCGCGAGTTGGTCACGATCCTATACCTGCAGGCTTCCACCACTACCGTTTATTGTTAACGTTATTAACTTTAAGGTCCAAACTTTTTTGAATTGTATTACAAATTTTTTATTTTATTTTCCAAAGCAGAATATTTTTGGAGTAGTTCGTCACATAAAAATTAAATTTTCAATTATAGTACTCAATCAGTTAAAAATATTTTTAAAGTTTAGTCGAGCGAAATAGATCACTTAAATTTATTTTAGTAAAAATAAAAATAATTTATTAAATTATACTATTATAATACCATATAAGCTGTATAATGCATACAATTGAATTTTCGTAGGTATCGAAAAATTAATAGAATTTTGTGAAATCAAATTAACAAAAATGTATTAAAAAACAAGAAAAATAATTTTTGAATTGTCAATAAAAATCAGTAGTTACACAGTACCTACTATAATTTCATCATATAGGTATTCTTTTTTGGCCAAATTTATGTGGAATACTTTTCAACAGGGGGTCAATTTGAGAATACATGCGGCACCAGAATCTTTGTCTTTTGTATTACTACTCTGTATCATAACTCGCGGGTTTTACATAATTTGTTTCATAATTTATTATTGTGTTATAATTATTTTTCAGGGTGATAATAGCCAAATGTCTGTCAAAAAATTATTTCTTGTAAAAAAGAATAATTAACCGTCCCCCGTTTTAACACAATAATCAATTGGGAGGGGAGGGAGCGCTTTAAAAAAAAATTATATATATTATGTATACATATGAATACGGTTTATGTGATTATAATAACTTATAAAAACGCATAAGTGCGAGTTTGTATAGTGATATTATATATTATTATGTATATGGGTATTATATTATATACTTTGCACAACGACGGCCGGCGAAGTCATCGTCCGCAACGCCTGCACCGTGTGAAACGTTGACCGTCGTTGTCGTCGCAGAGTCCATCGCACTTGGTATTTACCGGGTTAGGTATTAGACGGGTATTGCATAACCTCACGAGAACGAATAGTATAGCCTATACCTATAACCTACCTATATAATATCCTGATGCAGAGATATACTACGCACGGCGGTGGCGTTCTAAACGCAGATATCTATATATAATTTGTAATGTACTTAAACAGCTCTGTTTAATGTTATATATTTTCTTTTATTTTGTAATATTTTTATTGCACACGTGGTATCATATACGATACATAAGAACCATCATGCCAAAAAACCGCTACATGACGACGGTTGGGGCGGTCATTAACTTATCAAGATATTTACATAGATAGGAATTTGTTTTTATACGTTTATCGTTCTGTGATCCGATTATATTAGGTATAACGAAAAATGTTCAATCTGTAAAGCTATATATATATATATATATATATATATATATATAATTATATGATTTGGTAAGTTTATGGTATACTATGGTTTTGTTTGCAGGTATTGGATTTAATATTGTACTTTGATGATTCCTCTCTCGTACAATTCTTAGTTGAATAATATTAGTTGTGACTCACTGGTACATAATCTGTTGAACGATCGCGTGATCTACTCAAAACGGTCATAAAAAACAAAAACAACAAAATAAAGGCGCGTCATCGATGTTATCGTCGGATTTGAGAATACGAATATTAATTACGATAATCGTATTATGTGCACACAGGAACTATATAGTGGAAGAATATCAAAATATTGTAGTACAAACAATCGCCGTCGCCTATGCATAAATAATATATTATCTATATGAATACGATACGTAGATACGTCTATTAGATAGACCATATACAATATTGACGATGTTCATTAATTATATTGGCTATTATCTATAGGTGTAACACTGTAGCAGAACATGCGACTTTTCTAAAAAAAAAAAAAAATGGCCATGAGTCGGCGATGAGACGGTTTCTAGTATAAAAACATAATATATCATATCATCATATTTAAAAATAATAGTAATATAATTTTATCGTTTGTGTGACGAAACCGAATGCGATCCGCCAAGAAAAAAGCTCAAACCATCGATTTCACGCAGTGCAGCGTATATAAGAGAGGGTCTAGTGGGCTGCAGTCCCCCCCCTTCAAAATTACAATCGTAATCGTTTAATAAATATATGGTAGCCTCTAGAGGTTAGGTCATTTATTAGTTGCTATATATATTATAACCCACTCCGAAAATTATTTCTAAATACGCCATTACATGGTTTCACGAGTAATCAGCGTTCGGCCCGTTTAGGTATATATTATATAATGTTTATTAATATTCAAATTGTCTTTCAGTAGCGAATCTTCGGTGCAGTCAACTGTACTATCCAAGACGAAAAACTGCAGATAATAATTATAACGTACTGCGTATAATATACAATAATCAATCTACATTATACGCATACCCCGTATACCAGCCTATTACCTATAACTTATAAGTGTTATCGAATTACACTACATTTGGTATAAACTCTACAAAACGAAATGTTCCAGAATTTCACGCGCGTCAGAATTTTATCGCATATCCTATACCATATGTATAATATATAGTTGCCCCAATAACGAGAGCGGAAAAGAAACAAACTCGTGGGCTTCCGATCTCTCCGCATTACCATACTAGTATATACGATATGTATATAATCGGACTAGTTTTTCGATATACGCATAGTCGTGTGTAATCATAATTCGTTCTCTTGTCGAGAATGATGTGTTTCACATATAAAACTCAAAAAATTATAATATTTTAGATCGCCAGGGGAAGGTATATATATATAGGTAGGTGTGGGAATATAATATTATAACGATATCAAAACTATAGTCAGTAGCCGGGAATTGAGCAGGAACTTGTGGCTTTTTTTCAGTTTTTTTTTCCGTACCTATATCTTTTCCTGTCTCTCGCGTATACGCGCACACACGTCTGTCTTTATAGACTCACACACACACACACACAAACACACACACACACACTCAACATAAATATATACCAACGCTTTCATGACTGAGCAATATTATAATGCACTCCAAGTACCTGCCGCCGCACAGTGTGTGCCTCTGGGCTGTCATTCTAAGCATCTAGTCACTGCATCATCACACTATAATATATACATATACGCACACGCACACACATACATATACACATGTATAATATTATATACCCGTAAATACTGAATTACATCAGACATCACGCACGCACACGGGAAACGCGCTATATGTGTATACACATACGTTATACCCAAGAGGCTGTGTGCGTGTGTATGTATATATATATATATGAGAAAACGGTCCCGCCGCCGTAATAACCCTCCGGAACTTCTTTGTGAGAGAGAGACTACACACGCACACACACACACACGAAACGTCATTGCCGGCAACACGCCTTGGCGCCTTCGTGTCCAAACCCTCGCCACTCGACACACCTCCTCAGACCTTTCGGAGTCATCAAACAACAGAAACACACCACTATATTATTACAATTACTATTACTATCATTATTATTATTATTTCGCTCGACTCGACAATATTATATTATATATAATATTATGATGAAAAAAATCCCCCGAGGAAAACTACGAGACGCGGAGATGTCTCCGCGAAAAGAAATAAAGTAGAAATCCGTCTGCGGTTTTTTTTTGTTGTTGTTGTTTGTTATAACCCGTCTCGGATCGGCAATTTTTTTCACCGCTTTTATATTATACATATTATATAGGTACGCGTAGGTTCCATCAGAGTGTATACACGCACATCACAGTGCATCATTGGTCGTATTCTGCAGTCGGGTGACCAGGACGGATAGACGTCATCGTGTATTATATTATATGATATAGTTACTTGTTCTACGACGAAAACGAAACTGCAGGGCAGAAACCATCGAGACAGTATATCGTATATGTATATATATATATATATATGAAACACGTCATCGTATTATCTCCAGCAAATTAAAAATAACAAAAGAATAAGAAATCGCCAGCAATTTAAATTTAACCGTGATCAATATTTATATAAATTATCACGAATAAGGCGATCGCGCATATGCAGGAAAATAAACAAAAATCGCAACATGTATAAACCACGACCGGTCGACACTTAGAGTTAGGTATTGTACTCTTCAAGTATGATATTGTATTAATATGTAATATCATCATTATTGTGAAATCGAACGGCGCCGGCCGTTGAACACGATCGTCGAGGGTTGATAATTTCGTGTTTTTCTTTTTTTTTACAACTGTTTTAAAAGTGCAGCCCGGTGTTGATGAGACTCTCCTTTGGAAATCTCCAAACCTTTAGATTAATCGCTCACACAGTCCGTAAAGCGTGTATAATGGTTGGAGGTGGCGGCGGCGGCAGCGGCTGTGGTGGAGGTGTATAGCAGCCGAGTTGTCTCTGTAATTTTCTAGTTTTGGGCGTCGTCGACCGTCGAGGACGACGCGGCGCACACCTTTTGTGCTTTGCGCGGAGACGATATAATAGTAATAAGCGGTAATGAGACGTTTTTCGGCGCCGTCTCGTACCCGATTGATATATACTGCTCCTCGCGTACCTGTATAACCATGTTATAGGTATATATTTTGTCGGTTGGAGACGTATAATAATAATAATAACGACTACAGCGACAACTATATAATAGTATGTATATACGTCATAATAATAACCATTAAACATCGAGCGAAGAGATGATTTCGGAAACGTCGTTTTACCGTGGAAAATACCTATCACGTTAGGTATTGCAATGACATTCCAGGAGACGTTACAGTAGGTACCTACTCAAATCTAAACAGCTGCCGACGACATATTTTACAATAATACACACGGCGATACAAATATTACAAAACCTTTCGTTTCCGGTGTTGGAGACCGGTGAATTCCGGCCCGATAATATTTTAGGTATAGGTTAGTTGCGGCCCGAGTAATTATAACATTCATTACATATGTACCTTACTTGTATAATATATATTATATTATATATCTATTACCTATGTACCGTATAAACGAATAACGATAAACGAAATGTTCAATACGTATGGGAAGTTATATTTTTGTATAGGTATAATATGATAAAGATAATATAGATGGTTTTATCTTATTATCTGCCATATATGACTTACATTATGATGAATGCTTTGATTTTTTTGGACATTATTATCATAATATATTACACCAATTATACTTTTATTTATATTTTAATATAATGTCATAATATTAATATATTATATTATATTCTATAGTTTTATGAATACTTTTATTTTCTTTACGACCAATATTAATATAAGAACGACAATTTATACTAGAAAATACCTACATAATATTGTGATGTTTATATACTATTACTATATATAGACATATAGTATATAATATATACATTATTGTATGGCCGCAATTCGTACGTACCTTTCATAAATCCGGGCCGCAACTCGTACGTTATTTAGGGTTTGGGCCGCAACTCACCAACACTGAGAACGTTACACTACATAAGCTATTGGTAGATGTCGTGTAGGTATGTATTATACCTATTTGGTATTACGCATTACGTTATGAGCGATACGATTTGAATTTTCAAATAAATATAATAAAATATATTGCAATACAATAATATAATACGACAATCTCTCGGAATATATAAACTCATTCTAATATTTCTATTTTATAATAATTGAATCTTTGATAATTTTGATTTTATTTACGTAATAAATTGATTTTTATATTTATTTTCAATTTACCTATGTGACAAAAGACATAAATAAAATAACGCAGCGTAATACTGTATCATTTTAGGATATTAAAAATATTGATGTTAACTGTAATCAGACAACCATCTACTTAAAAGCTTCATAATGCAAATTTGTCTAGTCGTACTCCAGTACTTTTTTTTTTGGGGGGGGGGGGGGGGGGTCCGGGGAGGGGGGTATAAGTTGTGGTGTTAAAGACTGTGGAGTTCTTAATTCTCTTGATAAAATTTTATTAAAACGTTTTGAGCTTATAATATATAAAGGAATATATTGCAGTTTGGACCAACGAACGACTGCAGATGGAAATAGCGCGAGAAATGATTAAGTGATATTTGTTTTGAAATGCGTCGCCCGTAACGTATATTACAATACGTTTTAATATCATGTGATATCTAAAATCATAATCGTCAAGAAATATTGTCGGATTTGCTGTGGTGGACATAAATAAGCGGAGTGGTACGTGCGTACGGGAGCGCATCATTCCTCCGCGAATCTCAGACGAGCGATTCGTGTTGTCGCGAGAAAACTTCATCGGCCAATAAAGTATAATTTAACAACGGCACTATCGCTAGATCAGTCCAAGTCACGCCGCGATATCCGCGTATCGAATTTATAATGATGGCACATAAACGATTGATCTATAGTCATTAAGGTATTGCTGTATAATTGTCAGCACGTCTATTTAAATGTTTTATACATCATGCTATATATCTATTACCTACCCATAGATATACAAAAAAATAAAAAATAAAAAATAATTAATAACGCGCTATAATATTATACTAATTGTTGAAAGTCTGTTATTTTATGTTTTGTTATTCAATCGGCGGATAACAGAACGATTTTTGTTTCGCCCACGAAACTGATTTGAGGGCGACATAACAAAAAAATTAGTACACACTGCAGCCGACGTGCGATGACAAAACGGAGACGACAATAATTCTATCTGCGGACCTGCGGGGGACATGGAATAAGCCTCGTCCACGGAGAAGCGATCGACGTTACTAACTATATAGAAAATACAGTATTATGGTGATGACACGCTTTTTTCCAATCATTGAATTTAATTGGTCGGCGGGTCCCACGGTCGTCTCCTTCGCCTCCGCCGGTGTCGGGAGTTTGCGGCCAGGCCCGATTTCGTACCGGAAATTTCGTGCGCATTTAATGCCCAGTCATCCGCGGGTTAAGACCCGTTCGTCTAAACAAACGGCTAACCATGTGGTATATAAAAGGAACCGTGGTCGTGGTCGAAACGAACGTGTGGAGGACGACGCTGCACGAAGACTGCAGTTGACAGATCTTTCGCGTCAAATAGGCGCCGCCACGCAGCTCGGGTTAGGTCGGGGGCGGTCGGGTTGGTCGTGCGAAGCTGCGACTGTATAGTCTCCCAAGACAACAACGCCGAATCATCATAGATATTGAAAATAATTGGACCTTAAATTGAGACATTTCGTCGTAAATGTAAAACGAGTAGATGTACGAGATGTAAGTAACTAATGTGTAATAATAATATAATGTAGAACTCCAACTATATTATGTTGTGCAGTTTTCAAGTTTTTCTTCTTACTTATTTATTTATTGTTATGTCTGCAATAAATTAATTGTCATTAATCGTTACTTTACGAATTAATTTTGATTAGCACTTACACATTTTTTGATTGATATGAATTTGTTGTATAGAACATAGAAATAACTAATAAGAATAAAATATGGTAAATTGATTGAAAATTTAAAAAAAAAAACTGAAAAAACGGTATAGGAAAAAAAGTCAATGTGTTTTGTAATTTCAAATACATATAGATAAGTAAATTTAGAATAAAGTTATAATTTTGAGAATGACAATAAATTCATGTCAAAAAGGAAAAAAAAGAACATACATTTTGTTTTTTATAATTGCATATTTTTAATTTGTATGTTTTTATTTAGCAGATATACCTAATCTTTAAGAGTCCTAATATAGGAATTTAAACAGTTAGGTACTTGTAAGATACTTTCTGTAAGAGAATTCAAACAGTTTAAAATCACAACAACGCCTGTAACTCGGCGTATTTCGAGTGGCAATTCGCGCGCGCTGTATAACATAAAATGTAATGTTCTGTATTATACAACAATATCACATTTTATTATTATTATGGTCGAATAATAATGAACGAGTAATAATAATTCACTTTGTTAATATTCATAAACGCTCGAGTCTGTTTTGTTCATTTGTTGCGCGTATAGTAGTGATGTTTGATTTTTTTCACCATCTACACACAAGTTTGCTGCAACCGCTCGGCGTGTGTGTAGGTACCTATATACACGTTTAAAATAAAAAATATATGTTGTTGTTTTACTAAATCAATGTTTCGCTACTGTACCCGCATACGCGCGGAATAATAAAACGGTTATAAATTATAATTAATACAGAACGAGAGAGGTATTGCGAGGATGTGAGCGAGAGAGGAAAACCGTCCATCTTGTACAATATACAATGTTTTATTAAGATAATTAATAGTTTGATACTGTGTATAATAATATTATAATATAAAAACGATAACGATCTATGTAGAGAAAAACGGTAAAAAAAAAAATAAATAACGCACAACGTCGTTCTATCGGGTGGCGGCGGATTTACATTCGTTTCGAGTCTGTTGTGTGGTGAACAGGAAGAGTGAGGAGGTGCCTGACGAGATGTATATTATTATTAATCTACCTAGGTACCTATGTGTGTACGAAACTTTTTCGTCGGCTGTCGTTTTTGTGTTAAATAATATAAAAATACAAATCGCAACACAAATATATAGGCAATAATAGCCAATAATATCGTTAAAATTATATCGAATAATCAATATAATATTATTATAATGTTAATGGTGCATGTACATTTCTAGCGTATTTATTGTGGAATGATGCAGATAACACGTGCTGGCGATGTTCAGAGTAATCGTTTCTGTTTGGATAGTCATAAATTAATGTTAAGCATAATGAAATTAAGATATTACGTTATCGTGTATACGAAAAAAGTGCAGGAACGTGGCCCGAAATAAAAATTTTTGTTTTGACAAAAAACAAATGCGGGACTATCCGTTCACAGAACAGCATATTATATCACTAACAAAGACGCGATATCTTGACAATAATAAAATTTGTATAACTATTATTCATTACAATATACGGCCACTGGTCAATGTCAGAGCTAAACTTGTTGTCGAGGGGCTGCGCGGCTGCCTGGCCGAGGTTTGTGAAATTTCTACAGCACATCTCGTATTATTATAATATTATAATCATTGAAAATAAAACTGCAAAAGACTAATATTGATTTATATTGCATGGTACCTATAATTATTAATTAGAATGAATAAAAATAAATAATAACTTGTATTCAATAGCTCTATTTCAGAGTTTTCGTAAAATTTTAACCAGTAAAAGCAGTCAATGGTTCTGAAAACTTGATTTTATCGATTACATACAAAGGAACTTGCGGCCACGAATTGAATATTCCGAGAACGTATTAAAAGGTTATTGCGTTGGGTTTTTCGTTAAATGAGCGGTTGTATCGTGGTTCTCGGAAAACGAACAATTATTATTTGGAAAATATTATTATCATATCAACGTATTCGCTAGACGGGTTTAGAGAAAGAAGGAAATTAGCAAAAAATAATGGTTTGGACACAAAAACAATTCCGGGTAATATAATCGTAATACCCATGAATAAATGAATATAATCATCAATATAATATTATATTAAATAAACTCAAATCGTAACGGTTACTCAAAAATTTAAGCAGCCTAAGGCCCGTTTCACGACGACTACGACCGGTTAGCAGTGTGGTAGTCGTCGTTAATTATAGTAAACAACACAACTTTTAATTTGATGGACTAACAAAACATTAAATATGCGCTAAAAATTATGAAATATATAATAAAATTAATTTACATTATTATTACATTTATGGTTTGAAACGTATTAAAAAATAACAAGCCGTGCCATATAATTAGATCTTGGACATTAAAATTAAATTTCATACTTAGTTTGATGGTGATAACTCAAGTCAAGTTTTTAACATAAAGTCTTACAGGATGTAGGGTCTATCATAAATCTTAAAACAGTATATCGATTATCTATGGAGAATAAATATCTACGAAAGTAAATCTTCTCACATTACTTTTGGTTCCACAAATTATAACTTCTTCGTTTTAAAATCATTCTGAAATCTGAATTATTAAACAAACTTGGCTTGTCGTTCAATGAACTTCATCCAGCTTTGCAGAGGGTCGGTCTACCACTTATTCCAATCCCTCAAATATATATAAATCTTTGATTGACAGAAAACTTCCATATTTAATCGCAAGTTCTATAACGACATCAATGTCCAAAAACACTATATCCAAAACAATCGCATCCCATAAAAATATCCTCAAATCTCATTCCTAATCAAATAAATCGTTCATGCAATATTCTTACTATATAATAAAAAAAAAAAATCTAATTTGAAATATTTGAAATGCAGGTACCTATATAACACAAGATTCACCAATCACCCTCATTTCACGGCACCGCGCATCCTTTACTATGTAATTGTATGATACTTATACTTATTTGATATTATAATATAAAATACTATGAATAGGTTAAAATAGATGAACATTTTTCCATTTAAATGAAAAAAATTATATTTTTGATAATGACGGCTAGATAGTTATATTTTAAGGTCGCTGCATTGTAACAACAACAATCGGCAGATACCAGAGAATAATAATCGACGGAGGTCCCGCGAGTATTATGCACTGGCGCGCGTTTACAATATTAATATAATATAATTTAAAATTTAATATTAATATTATTGCGTCGGCCGGAGGCCACCGGCGGCGACCGATCGTCGATTCCGATATGCATGGACGAAGAGGGTCGTATAGATAGAGGAAGATATACTACCTATGCATTTTAATATTATAGTACATGTACGTGATTAAAACCTCGCCGGAGGATTTCATTCTAGCGACAAGTCTAATTAATTACCATCCGATTGACTTTTGACGTTAACACGCGTGGGCCTAGTCGGATTCCGCGAGATTGGACGAGCACAACAATATAATAAAGTAGGTATCGGAAGTTTAGCATAATATTATATTCTTCATAGGTTTCATACTTTAACAAATTAATTTCTTTGACTTGAAACAAAACAAGTAGACTTTGCATGTTTATAGAAAAATCATATTTTTTAAAGGTAAAATTCAAATCAATCCATGAACGATTGGCGAGAGTAGGAGGTTCACCCCAATTACAGCAACACCATAACTTTTGTTACAAAAAAAATATTATGGTACATAATATACATATTGTATGCCGTATTGGCAATATGTCACAGTTTTAAACATTTGCAGAACGTAAACGATTTATTACGCATATTACCTTTTTTAAAAACACGAGTTCATAAAAACACAGTCATAATATTATTTATCTTTTGATATCTTTCATCGATAACGTTCGATGAGGGGATATTGTCAAAATATTATATTAACTGTTTTTTATATTACCATACAGTCCACCTACAGAAATATAATACTTGCTCTACGTATTTCAGAACCACGGACGATCGTGATCGTATCGTATATGCCAATGGTTATAGGTATATGCGCAGTGTCGGCCTGGTACTTAAAGGGCCTCGGATGCATTTCTTCAGAAGGGCTCCCAAACATATTATTAAATAAAAATGATAAAAAATGCTTATAAGTTGTGAAATATTATATTTTTAGTAATATCGGGGGCCCCTCGACACAAATACGGGCGGGGGCGGCCGGGGGGTAAGTCAAAAAACGTAATATAGCTACCACCTAAGTATATACTGCACGGTGACATGATAACAATAATAATATAATATGAACAACTGCACAATCTATAGTCGCTGGTTTGAAAATCGTCTTATCCCCATACCCCTGCACCACCCAGCCAGCCAATTAGCACGCGCTCGCACGTTGTTATATACATGTCCATATATTATATTATTGTAGGCAGTACACACACACAACTGTGCGTAATAACCAGGGCTAGGATTTGTATGCAATAAGAAAATTTAAAATATGCATTTTAATTTCTATCTTAGATTTTATATTGATGGCCGACATACTTTTATTAATTGTGTTTTTCCTTCTCCGTCAAACTATTCAATCTTTAATCGCATACCTAATATACCATAGCCCATAGGATTGTATTTATAAAAATAAAATTTGTGTTTGACAAAAAAACCAAGTTTTATACTTTAGTCAGCTAGAATTAAATACGAAATATTAGTATTAAATTATAAATATTAATTACGAAATATACTATAAAACATGCAATAAAACATGCAAAATATAAACACCACCACTTATCTCATCATCATGAGGTAATTCGTGGACATTACTGACAAAATCAATAATCAGAAGTCGCAAAAAAAACCTTCTGTTGCATACAAATCCTAGCCCTGGCAATAAGTAATAACTAATAAAAATAATATACATATTATACCGTGTGTATATACGTATATATATATATGACTATCTCGTTAACCAATTAACCAGTACATACATGTGCATACTTATATATTATACATATTACACGATTGAGACGTCGTCGCGGCGCAGACACATTCGCACAGTACAATATAAGCACAATAATAATATTTTGTTGCCTACTTATGATTCCGCGACGGTGTGCGAGTCGATTGCGGTCCGTCAACATCATTCGCGTAAATTTCTCTACTGCTACTTACATGACGTACGGAAAAATCATATAAAGCGCGCACGGTCGTCCAAAGAACGAACGCGACGAACGATTTGTAACGATTAGGTATTATTATCGCGTCGGACCATTTTATGCCATTTATACGAGTGACACACACATTTTCTATACGTCCGCAAGTGGATTACACATACACAGTCAAAGCAACGTCCTATATCTGCCATTATCGCTGCATTATAATATATATATAGCCATCAGTTCGAGCCGAGCCAAACTGAATCACACACAATATTTTTATTTATCATAAGTCTCAAGAGCGAACGACATCGAACACGTTTATTGAAAAAAAAAACAACATAAGATGACGATTGACGGTCCCGCACACAGGTCAGAGAATGTTAAAGTAAAAATTGGTTATCAATGCGTTTTACGTGCCAAAATCACACACTCCCCTCAAATTTTATCGGAAAAGTTGTACAGATACGATTTGGTCGTACTTATATGATGACTGTAATGTATGTCCACCGAAGTATACGTTGTTGTAATTACGACGACCGTCGACTACATTCGTTCATTTGTATGTGTACGGTTATAGGTCGGTAAGCTGCAATGCATGCGGTTAAGTAATCCGACGAGTTTATTATTATTTTATAATATAAATATGCAAAACAAAATATTATCAGCGACCGCAACAAGTGCCGGGAGGAAAAAAACGATTGATATATATTATATTTTTTTTTTATCCATTAGGTATTCCATATTTGTAGATACAACTTGCAGTGGTGTTTTTGTCGACGATAACACCGGTTTCGGTTAGTCAATATTTGCGTCCAGTAATAATCGTGTTGTTTGATCTAGCCGTCTGCGCATTGAACTCGTGTGAAATACTTCGTGAAAGTCGACAGGCATAATATATGATGGGATATCGCGCGTTGTTCATTTTTCATAGCAAAAAATCGAAAGTCTAAGCGACGACGACGGACGGCGAGATCACACCGCAGATCTCCAGTAGGTATCTAATAGATATCTATACTATTATTATGCTCTAGATCTTTATATGCGCCTGTCATCATTGTATATATGTGTAAACTTACGTCTTACGTATATATAGTTAATATAGTTAAAATATTGTTCAAAGCGAAACAGCAGATTCTGGTTTGCAGGTCGATTCTCGACTGACGAACGCGGTTTCATGTTATCTGATGCAGTTACTTTGGGTATATATAATAGGTTTGGATATAATATATAGTGACGTTAACACGGTTTTAAATTTGATAATTATATTTTTACTGATTGATAAAACAACTCAAACTATATTCTGTAAGAAAGTAATTATCAGTGGAGTCAAAAATGTTTCAGTTACCACACGTATATAAGGTATAACAGGACTATTTAATAAATCTTCATAGCAAACATTACTATATATGTGTCAAATAGTACTGTTACATACCTTGTATAGGCACCTAAATGTACCTATAGCAAGTAATCACAAGCTCATAATGTAATGTTCTAAAGTACATAAATTCTAAATATACATAACTAACTATGCGTGTATACTGTATATATAGTGTCGTATAACAATTATAATGTCTTATGCGCATAATAAATCAAAAATATTTAAAACACCTAAAAAAACTATGAACTTGTTATTTTTTGTATCCTTAGATTTGTGTGGATTATTTGCATTTAAAATTATAGACATTTTTTTTTTAATTGTATTATAAAATATGTTTATTGTGTTACGTAATACATACACGGTAAGGTAAATCCACATAGTAGGTATATACAACTATATAACTCAAGTCCAAACGTATATAAACATGTCACGAATTAATAGTCTACAAATCACAGTAGATTAAAATCTAAGATTTATATATTTATTTAGGGTTCAATGTTATACGCACTAAAAAAATCAGGAAACATATATTCATCAAAAATCTCTAAACGCGTGTGAAAATGTGCACTTAAAAACGTTTGTGTATTGATTTCCTTCATGCTATAATGCCATAGATCAAATTTTTATCTTAAAGTAGTTAATAATATTAAATGTAATAAAAATTGAAAATAATTGAAACACAACTGTCCGAGTAACTCAAGTTAATTAGTTATATCACAAATCACAGTTCACAATATATAATTTAACATTTTAACAAGATTATATAATAATATATGTGCGGGGGCACTTTTCACGGGGGATTTGAACGTGCTCACTCGAACACCGCAAATACATATGATTATCCGCCGGTTCGCGAAACACCGAATAGTTTTCAAATAACATTTATCATTCGAAGGCGATATTTTTATTATTTTTATTATCATCAGAACCGGGGCGTGAAAACGTCGTCGTCGTCGTCGTAGCCGTATGTGAGTGGGACCGGCTTGTCGAGGCTACCGCAATAGGCTGTAATAATAATATTATTATTACTACACACACGCTCGCATGTTCACGACGGGCCGTCTACAAATATTACAGTTACTATGTATATGTACATCTATTGTTGTGTTTGTTGTGTATCAAAGACGAAGCGTCTACCGCGCATTACAGCGCGGCTCCGGTTATGATATTATAATTTGTATAATGTCACTTTCGATTAAACAAGTCGAAATCAAATCGTCCTTAACTATATAATATTATATATATATATGAAATGCTGCAGCACGCGGTACCTATGGCTTTATTACCTAAAATGATAGCTTATAAACAGGAAAACTGTTTATAATCATATTATTATTATTATTTTAAAGACGGCGTGATTGAATGACAATCGTATATATGATATGCTATATAAAGGTCAGTAAACTGGTGGAGCAAACGACGTTGCACATCGAAAGCGAAATTCAAATAGTTATATTTAGTGTAAAATATATTATACTCTTCTGCACGAGATAGAAGGAGCTAACGAAGCAAATGCTGTTTACGCAATTGACGAAAACCGAAAACCATCACAATCGATATAACTTTAACAGCGATTGGAATATATATATATATATATATACATTTTTTTTTATTTAGATAAGCCACAACAACATAGATTATTGGTTATGATGAAAAAAGAGTTAACAAGTTTTTTGAATTTGTAGGAATATATTATATTATAATTTATAATCAGTCTTATCCTGTGTTTTTGTGAGCACCTATGTACATTATATCGTCGTTCATCACGCGCGTTCAAAAGTTTTCATCGTGCGACAATGACTATATTGAATATTGTATATATATCTTTTATACTGCAGGGAGGTCCGATGCGATTTCTATTAATTTTTAAACTCGATTATATACACATCGATATATTTCATATTATTTTATATATTATATTATATTGATTTACGACGGCCGACTCACAAAATATTATACATTTATATATTATATACGATATACTGTCTATATGAAGAGGGATTTTGCGGTGACGGACGGATAACGTTTGAACGTAAATTTGATATATACTACAGGGCGTGTTTGGGTGTACATCGTGAGCGCGTTGTAGGTATATATCGACTACAAAATAATAATAATAATTACGTTCTTATGTATATATATATATATATATCTATTTTGTGCGCCCTCCCTCGGTTGATAGGTTAGGTTAGGTATCTATAACCTATACCAGGGGTGACCAACATGAATACGTCCACGAGTCATATATACATAAATACAATGATATCAATCGCCAATATGTTTATACATACATTTTATAATTTTAATAATTTTATCGTATTTTATTGTTAATGAGTAAATATTGGGTTGTTTTTTCGTAATAAGACGCGAGCCGCAAGTTGGTCACCCCTGACCTATACTGCCCATTTATACTTAGGCACTAGACAGACACCTTTTTTATGAACATCATACTCCACAACGACGAGTACTAAACTGAACCGGTCGGCCCGTCGCGTCGGCCGGGATAACGACGGCAGCGCGCGAACGCTGGTCGTCCGCGGTGGCAAGTTTGGCTATTATATTATATTGTTACTATACGTTATTATTTTAATACTATTATGTTATACTCTTTGGGTTATTCACGGTTTTGACAGTGATTCCATTAAACATTTTGAATTATTACATTACAATGTACGAGTACCTATATGACGTGCCGACTCGGTGGTGGTGCGTACAACTACATCGCGCCGACACCACGGCCGAAGCCGTCACGATTGTTTTAGTGTATTCTCTGTTTTTTTAGCTACAGCACCGGCGGTCAAACGGTGTTTTATAACCAAATTAAAAAACACGTTTAAAATTGTTTTGTCGCGACCCTACGCATAATAATAATAATATGATAATATTACAATAATAACATGCGTACCGCCACGCCCCGGAGCAAATCTGCGAGACCCGAACACGCAACGATTTCCAATGAAAAGGTTTTTCGTACCAATGTATAGCTGCTGCAGTAATAGATGAATAACAATAATAATAATAATTAGTTATCAAGGTCAAGTTTTTACTTGCTCAACACATTAGTAAGACGCTCTTTACGCAAAATTTGACGGAAATATTTTCGCGCACGAAAAAACCGAAATTTTGCATCCAAACAACAGATAGTAGTGCAGAGTGCAGACGATTTTTTAATTATATGGCATGCATGGCATTATGTATTCGTTTTATTAATAATTTACAAAGTTGTAAGTATATATATTACATATGTGTAGTATGGGACATGATTGGTACACGATGGAAAAAAAACAAACGAGTAGACGATTGTCCTGAAAAGGTATAAACACCGTGCACGCGGAGTGTACATCGACGATTACGCTTAATCCTTTTTCGTCATTATTATCAACGAAAATATTATTGAGAAGGTTCATTCGAAATCGCGCATGGATGACAACATCGCCCGATATTACGAGAAGATAAATTTTTAAGACACGAGTGTTACAAATCATTATTCCGCGCCATTATATTTGCATACACGCCTGTTTAATGTGAAAACGTGAACGAGTTATGTTAATTACATTTGGATTTTAATTATTAAAACTGTGCCGTTTAACCGTCTCGCGCCGCCCGGCCTGCCTGAAGAGTTGAAAAAAAATAATAACACTAATAATATAATTACATTATATTATAATAATAAAAAGTACGCTGAATGTGGGCAATAGAATAGATCGTATATTATACCTATATTAAATACACCTCCACGATCGATTACGTTATTGTTCATTAGTTGATGCACCGCACACGTGACACGTCATGATTTCCGTACGCGAATAAAATATAATAAAATTATGATCTATAATGATTAAATTGCACACAACATTAATCTTCATTTGGATATAGTTAAAAAAAAAATAATGACAATTTAACAAATATTTTTATTTTATTTTGATTAATATGGTAATGTGATAAATGTATACAATTGGTATCAGTTTCTGGAGAAAAGCGTTTTAATATGGGCACATACATTTTCGATAAAAAAAAAAAACTATTGCACCAAAACATATTCGTAACAAATAGTTATATGTAATTAAATATTATTACTAATAAATCCAAGATAAACGGTTCAGTGCATAATATACTTAATTTATGGCTCAAAACTTGCGGCATTTGCATATTAGGAAGCTGCAACATGATATTCAAAATCTGATTCAATTCAAATTCACTCCTTCTTAAAATATTTATATAGCAACACATAAAAAAAAATTGTTCAATAATTTAGTATATTTTATCAAATTATTATCTTTATTCAAGTATTAAAAATATGTAATTAATTTAAAATTGTTCATCCATTTAACTATATACGAAATTAGCACTTTAAACTTGTATGGATTCTGATACGGTGACCCAATGTTCATTAAAATAGTAATTTAAATTAAATTTTTATTTATGCTTTAGGTAGGTCTTCAAGTAGGTACGTTAGAAAAAAAATAAGATAGAAATCAAAAAAAGAAGTAAAAATATTTTAACAACTATTTGCATGTTTATTATTTAGTTATTTTTACTGTGCAAACATGTTCAATTGGATTTTCATTCTTAGCGTGCATATAAAGAGCGCAGCAGATCATAATATTGTATATAATATCTTATAGGTATATATCGCGGATCGCTGGTGCATGACATATTATTCAAAAGGTGATGGTTTTCGGTGGGATTTCCATTAACAATAAATGATACTAATATGAGTATGCGGAGTGTGCAGAAGTATTATATACGAATAGAGAAAATTGTTTACCGCGACTAGGTAATAATGTATATATATATTTCGTTATAATATAACACCATATCCGCGGTCGTTACACGGGACCTATATACCATACTTTAGTATATATATATATATATTACGAAAACGGCGATGCATAATGGGCATATCGTTTAAAAACCAAGAAAAAAAAACCAAACGAAAAAACACAATATTTTAATGTCACAATTATACGAACGCGTACACACAATGTTATATTATTACTATAGATATTATAGTGTACGAAACATTGGTAATTAACGACGAGTTATAGCCGGCGCAACACTACAAACAAGCACATAAGTATTTTTACACACACGAGCGCGCGTTTACTTCCATTATACTATTATAATAGGTTATAGGCGCTCTTTCTTAAGGTCGACGTGCGCTTGCGGCAAATGTGCGCCGTAGGTGTCATAATATAATATAAGCTAGGTGATATAGGTACTTATATCGTTTTTGTCATGATATATATATTTCGCCATACTACACGACAGTAATTATTATTGTGATGTATGAATAACGATATATAGTCACATTGCGCTACAAAGAGCGTTCGGAGATCGATAAATGCGCTCAAAACGTTAATGTGTTATACATAATATTATTATAATATAGGTACCTACTTATTATAATATTATGGTCTAGTCCGTTTCCCATTATTTAACATCATGTGGTGGCTTAGGTTAGGTTGGGGGAAAATAAAAGTTCGAAAAGATCGAGTTACAGCGTTCTGTGAAGTACATGCGCGTAACGACTCGATCTGACCAAACCGAATGATACGAATAAGAAGTTCTTTTTGAAAAGCTTTGGAGCACCAATTGTCCGCCGTACACTATTATTTTTTACCCGTCTAACGAGTGTACCCAAAATTAGTGTTCTAAACGGCTAAACGTGGAAGTATATTATTATGTATAGAGGGACTATAGGTCCACTATATAATATAGTCTATATTACGACGGACGGCGATTCACCACAGCAAATATAAACATCACATGAACACGTATACCGAACAACCCGATGTTTTTAAAGCACATCACAGTAGGTAATATTTTCACACTAACGAAGATTTAATTAAAATTGTACATATAAGTATATTATTAGGTTAGTCATATAAATAACATATATATTATCACATTATTATGTTAATCATTATACTTTCCGTTTTCATCAATACGTCGTTTGTTGTTAAGCTATTTATTTTATAAGCTGATGCGGTTCTCGTGAAATGACGAGTACCTATATTTTAATGATTTTTTTCCCTCCTAAAATCGAGATCACGAACCGCATGTAATACCACGCCGTGTATGTGATGTGCATACGTCACATTTTGATTTGATGGATTCTAAAAACCGAATATAAGTCGTCGATTACACACACACACACACACACACACACACACACACACACACACACACACTTGTATGTAGTATAAGTACACGGCCTTGCTTGTGGATAACCTGTATCTATATGGGCAGGCGGTGCGTTGTATACACTCGTAATGATCGACGCTGGAACGCATGTTCGAAGGTGGAGGGGCGGGTACACACACACACACACATGTATATACGTTTACACACTCGCAAACACGTGCGCGCACGTACACACTGACGTGGTTTGAACATCGACGTTTTACTAATTATAAAAATCCTAATTAGGACATCCCACAACAACGTATATTATATTATAATATTATACTATCGGTCGGCAAAATGTGTGCTGTGTAACTATATGCATGCATATGATATATATATATATATATATATATATATATATAAGCACGCTCAATGAAATGGAATGGAATATTTATATAAACGCGCGTGGTCGAACGTGTATATTGTAATACATGCGTGTTATTGTCTTGTAACATTTTCACAGTTTCAGACGATCATACACACGCAGTTACATGACTATATATATAATATAATATGTTTTGCCATTTTGGAAGATGCGATATTATCTTTATAGGTATACATCATCGAATGATGTCGATCGCGGCAATCCAGCTCACATATATATATATATATATATATATACAGGACGGAACGCGTCCGTGAAAGTCGCGGTATATACACTTGGTTTGGTTTGGTTACGACACCATAGCACAGATATTACAATACACTGCAAGGGTATCTGATATTTTGAACATGAGCGGTACGCGCAGTAACCTAGGCGGTACTATTATTATTTTTTTTTTTTATATTTACCGAGAAGACGGTTCGGGCGAAGAAAAAAAAACGCACGGATACACGGCAAGGTTATAATATAATATGTATATACGGTCATTGCTGCAGCGCATAGGACTTGAGAGTATAATAATAATAATAATAATAATATTGTAAGCCGCAGCGCAATGGTACTGGAGGCGGTTCTCTCCCGCGCACTTGTTGAAGTAAAATATTATATGTTCGTGCGTTACGCCCCTTTTGGCCTAGAGTAAAAATTGTTTCAGTGACGCCTATAACACGCTGCAGAGACGTCGCCGTCTTCGTCTTCGTCGCCGCATAGTCGTCGTAGTCGTAGTCGTAGTCGTTGTAGTCGTCGTCGTCGTCGTCGTCGTAGTCGTCTCTCATCCTCCCGTATACCTATGTATATTGTTATTATTACATAGCATGACGTATAATACACACAGCCGCTGCGGCAAGGTTGCCAGATTTTTTGATTTTTTTTTCTCTTCTCCAAGCACGTTATGTGGTTTCCGACTAAATAATAATAATAATAAAAAAAAAGTTGTACGACGTACGCGCACGCACACGCTCTCGCACATACACACACGCACGCGGGCATTTCAATAACATTTGTACACGCCGTTTTTATCCAGTTTTTCACGTTTCGAACACATCGCGTTTTCAAGACTAGGTACAGCTGCCGCACATGTATATATGTACGCGAATGCACGTTCGTATATACCTATACAACCATCGCGAGCGGCTCATAGTCCGAGAAATCGTGTGTTTCTAAAAAAAAATTATTGGAAAAAAATTTGAACGATTTTTTTTTTGTTTTTATTTATTTATTTTTTTTACAATTTCAATACTATTGATCGGACCGAAAGCTTCGGAATGTTGTTTGAAAATATTTAACGACAAAACGCCCGCGTCCGTAGCGAATGGTCGGTTTTTTCTTTTGAGGAATTCGTCTCTGAAAACGCAAGCATTAGACAGGCGGCTGCAGGTAGTACTCGGTGTACACGATTTAACGTATTATTAGACGCGCGTTAAATGATATACATTGTGCATGTACTACCAGGGCTCCACTGTACATGCAACATACAACATTAAACCTAGGTACTATTATTATGCATATAGGTAATGATAAGTATAATTATAACACTATGCGCGGTATTGGCCGGAGACCGCATAATACTCGTATAATATTATGAAATATATAATTTTTATTCAATCGTATTTTTATTTTTTATTTTTTATTTTATGCATGCTGTGGTAAATACGAGTAGCTGCAATAAAGCTGAAATAAACGCGGATTTTTATTTTTTTTATTTAAAGTAATTTTTTCTTTGTTATCCGTTATCCGTTATACCTACATCACAGCAGGCTGTGTAGGGATACACAATATATAATATATAGGCACACACGGTGACGATGACGATGTTCAGCCTCTTAAGAAACGTGTTTCGCATAAATCGATAGTATAATAATACCTAATAAAAATCTGAATAATATTATAAATTATATAGATATACTCGCACTGCAGATATGACGCACAACATATATATATGTATATATCGTATACGAGTACGTGTAGGTACGTGTAGGTCGGTATAGGTACCTACGCGCCAACGCCATCACATGCATATATATATATATTTAAATATGTATATTATGTATAAACAGCGACTATTCCAACGTTGCAGCATCAGTTTGGGTGTATATATTATATACTTACAAATACATCACAAATATAGGAATATTATTAACGTTTGTGGGGCGTGTATTATAACATGTAGTCCGTTCAATTCTTTGTAAAAAAAAACATATATATACATGTATAGTCGGCGCAGTGTATGTACACCTAAATCAACGACCAAAAAAATCAAGTCGTTCCTATATATATATATATTTATACTATATATGTCCAGCGCTATACACGCAAAGCGATTTGGTCGTTTTCTAACTTAACTATATACAAATAATATAATACATTATATTAATAATAATAAGATAACATATGTCCGTATATTTTACATGGGTATATACCTACTGTGCCTATATATGGCTATATATACGTGATAATAATATGTATATAAAATATAAATTACAGCGATCGGTCGCATGATCGCGTGCGATAAATCTCCATTGCCACGAGAGATGATAAGACGGCGGAATATATGATATATATTATAACCGGTAAACCAATTCGGATCGAAAGCATTTATATATATATATGCACTCTGAAGCTTAGTAGTCATGCCGATAATAACAGATCACGTCAAACTATTGCCCTTCCCTCTCCCTGAACTCCACAGGAAAAAAATCTGGCCTATCCGGTGCCGTGCCCCCAGGGCCTTACGCAAACGCACGATAACATGTATAATAAATCTCAAATTTCCCCCTCCCCCAATTGAAATTCGCCACAACCTATATTATATAATCTTGTAATGCCGATATAATATGGTGCACATCGATGAGGTACCTATGGCTATATATCATATATTTTTGTTTTTCTTGTGCGAGGCGAGTGTATTATATACGTAGTGTAATATAATAGATGAATGATGTATAATTGAATATATAGGTACTTATCTATATATTTATATTAGGTATATCGTATTTTGTTGGCGCGTATTGGGGTTTAGTTCCTGTAATTATTATAGTGTGCAATAAACATTAATATTATATTTTATTATATTGTTTTGTTCGCACATCGCACGATTATTGATTGACGACCAGTTTAGACGATTGAAGTGATTTAATATATAATATGATAAATGAAACATTTACATTGTGACGCGGCGGGGGGGGTCGTCGTATTCTGTTGTAAAAAAACATTTCCATAATATATAACTTGATGACTAGAAAATGCGTAAAAAAAAAATAGCGATTTCCTGCAGCATTAAAGCCAGACAATTAAATTGAGAAACGAATAAAACAATTCGAAACCATTCTCCTCTGTTGCGATAAAAGTCACCAGTGTAAACATTGAACACGCCTGTATCTGCATGGATTGTCACATCCTCCGATTCATATAATATACATATTCAAAACTATATCGATATCGTAAGTTCAAACGTGCGTTTGAACAGGCGGGTTACACATACACGACGTGTAGGTTAAAACTTAAAAAGGCATATATAGGGGCAGGTACGTTAAAAGTTAAACGTACATTACATACAAACGAGTTAAACGCAATTTGTACAAACGTTAGGCCGACCGATGACCACGACCGCGTGGTGTACATGATAAATACATGTATATACATACATGTTAAACTGTTTTATATACCTGACCTATACCTATTGGCTATTACTATCACAGCTTACTGCACATACATTATATAATGTCTGTATGTGTGTGTATAATATGTGCGAGATAGGTTTAGAGTTAATGGCCACACACTGCGTACTATAGATATAATATGTACACTGTAGGATGGGATGACGGCACGCGATCTTTAAATGAACACTGCACACACACAGTGTACACGCACGCTATTATATTGTTATTATCGTCGTCGATATTATTCCGCGATAGTAGAATAACACCACGTATACGCATCGCATAAGGTGCACATCCGAAGCATAACATCTCGATCACTATCTAAAAATTATCACATCAATACTGAACGGATTCAGAGAAAAATCGTCTTTCTTGGTTATAGGTACATACGATATAATACTGAGGTGTAGATAGGTTTTTTGTTTTTATTTAGTGAGATTTTAACCAGAACATTATAATACCATCTCTACAATAATAATCATCCGAACACATACAATATTGATAGTATTATACACTTATACAGAAGGGTAATTAGGTTGTGAGGTACGTTTGAACATTGGTACTTTTTAGACGAACCTATTAATTTACTATCACGATAGCATACACTTAAGGTTAAATTATACCATGATATACGAGTAAGTACATAACAAAGATGAGTGTGATGAAATATATTATAGGTATATTTCATAGATATAGGTATAATCTATAGTCATTAATCGATAATATAACATAGGTGTCATATTATGTACCATATGTACACGCATCAGTTCATCTATTGCCACGAGTCAAGTAAAATCCTCAATTTCACATGAACGATTGAATGATTATAATAACGCTAATAACACATTATTAGCATTTATGCGGTATGCCGAAAACAGATTCGATTTCGTAAAATAAACAATAGCGAAAATTCGCAGGTAAACTAATAGTTAATGTTGTACTATAATCATCGTCGTTATTATGCAATAATAGTCGTTTGTAAAAATAAATTAACAAACAGCGTGTCTATTAAAAAAAAAAAAAAACATAATGAAAGTATAGGTACCAATTATCGTTATTATTTATAATAATATCTTCTACAGATGATCTTATGTGTGTATCGGTGTGTGCGCCGTGTGGAATATATTTCAGGTTTATTATGAAGAGCGTATAATAGTTAGGTATTTTAAAACGGACTTTTCAATCATCAGAAATCGTGTATGATAACGTAATAGTAATAATTATAATAGTAATATCCTCGTCCCTCAGAGTATACCTACTTATCAAAAAAAAAAAAATTTATTAATCTATCTCTATAACGCAATCAAGACATCTACCGTCGTACGTGTTACACATCATCACGTTATTAATATTAAATTAAAAATATCGTACGTCGTTGTATATATGTAAGAGCCGCAATATACATATAGATAATGTTAGATTATAGTATAATTAATAGGTATCGGTGTTAAAAGTTATATTGTATTTTTTATGACAATAGGTTCACGAGTATAATAATTATTAAATTAACGGTTTTAAATAATTGAGTGTTTAAATATTAATTACGCCACTATAATATATACTTTTAAACGTCAGACAAAACTTAAGTATAACATGACGCGTATATTATTATACCTGGGTACTTAAAAATAATTAAGCTATAACGATTTGGAAAAAATTACGTTTTGTAAATAGTCATAAACAAAAAAAAAAAATCTATTACCTATTATTTATTACCCAACAATTACCCGCCGTAATTAAAAATAATAATAATAAGACTGTTTATAGTTTTCAGTCCGTCAAAGGAAAACGGCAATTAGCACCCCCGTCACCACCACTAGCCGAACGGACACACACGACACAACAGCGTGCGTACATTAATAATATAAGTATAATAACCAAGCGCATATTTCGATTATATTAAACTATTCACGTCGCTATGTGTCGTAAAAAAAAAACCATAAAACAATAATAATAATATATAGGTACGAACGCACTCAATCGATTAATGTGTTTTCGTTACATATATTATAACATTATATAATATTATTCAATAAACGCGTATATAACGACGATGACTGGGCCACCGCCATTATATTATATGGTTTTTCGTGCAGTTGCGTTACAATTTGTATCGTCCGTTAGTGGCGTTACTATTTTTCTTTTATCGTACCCATCTGTACATGTACAAAAGGTTAGCTTTGTGTGCGTACTCGTATAAACACAATGTTATATTATTATCTTTACACACACGCGCACACACTTACATGTCCTATTGGCGTAAAATATTTTAGAAGTATAAATCGGTAAACACGAATAGTGATGGGGTTGCGAGTAAACTCCTTGATGTACGGTATGGGAGGTACCTATTATCAATACTATGTAAAAAAACTGTACTTTTTTATTTTCACCGATGACACGCGAACACGTTTGAGTTAACGGACTGGCCGCTGAAATTGGGCCCAGGCGACGTTGTTGTAATTACCGCAACAGTTTGCAGATGTCGTTGCATGCAATCTACCAAAATATTCTTAGAAGAGTTATATTATTTTACTTTGTTTATTTGTTTGATTTAATAAAGAGAGAATTGTTTGTACATGCATCGTTAGTAATTACAACATTGTAAACTTTTACTTTCATTTCATATTCGGATTGATTTATATAATATAAATTATATTATTTATCTTCAACAACCCCTCCCCCCCCACACACACACACAAAAAAAAATAAAAAATTCGTTAGTGTAATAAAAGTTTGCTTTTATGTGTCAATCGAGTTGGTCTTTGAATTGAAACAAAACGTACCTATTATTAATTCGATAGAAAGTTAGACGTACGTCTGAAATTAGTAGTGGCTTCATAACGAAAAATCAATATTATACATACAAAAAAATTCCACCCTTATGAATGTACTCTCACTTTTGTACGAGAGAATTGGTACATGACAATATATTGTATATCTTGAAAATACGCGACACGACGAAGACCGATTTAAATTTTATTTTGTACATAATAAAGTATAAATGTAATTGTATATCACGATTGATTCGAAACATGTCGAAGTACAAACATTTCATCATCATATACCTACTGTATTATATATATAGTGTGTACTCGTATAAGTAGTCACGTCGCCGTCGTCAAGGGAAACGTACGCGTTTATATATATATATATGTACAGATAGGTATATACCTACGCAGTAACATTGCTGCTTTTATATTATTATTTTCATTATTTTTTGGGCGAACAAATTCACACACACACACACACATACACTTCTATATATATATTATATACATGAATAGGCATACAGCGCACGCGCAATGCGCAGGCGAATCGGCGGGGTTAGCGAAAGGCGGGCGTGGCGCTTGTATACTTCTACATATATTGTACCATGGGGTTAAAAATCGAACTTTCTACCCTCACTAGCATCCTCCAGCCGGTGCGGTACGATTTCCGCGAGAGGTGGTTACGCCTCTCACGCAACGCCGCGTGTACGACTCTCTTACACACACATTCACTATATTATATTGTTATTATTACTATTATTTATAATAGTAATATCGACTTTTCCCTTATATACAAGCGTATATGCGGAACTTACATAATTTACACCTCTATCGACATTACGGCGGCACGCGAAAACCTCCTGTGTATAATATACTTTGTTTATAGTACTATATAATGTCATCGCATATAACGTGTATAACGCGTATAACGCGTATTATTGTTTATTGTTATTTATAACAATTGTTGTTATACCTAAATACAAAACCAGAGAAAAAAACTAAAATATCGATATTCGAAAAATAAAAACGTTCCGGTGAAGTCCTATACGTACCACCTGCAGTATACGTTAATGTTTATACTGCACCGACTATAGTCGGTACCAAACTTTTTATATCTAGTAAGTGTTTATACTACACAATATAAGCATACTGACATAGGTATATTTATAAGAATTTAAAATTCAAAAATGAATAAAACTCCAGCAGTATACCGTATACTTACTATATATTATGCGAGTAAGAATTATGCTACAGGCGAATAAAATATTACGATATTGTACATCAGCATTGGGTGGTTTACTTTTAATTTTAATTATTTGGGCGATGTGAGAATGTAAAATACCTAACATAGTACAGGTATCTAATACAATATCCTACAAGAGAGAAAGCTGAGCGCACCTCTATGTGAGTTTGTGGTGATGAATTGCTTTCCAAGTTTTTGGTGGCACGTGTAGGTATATACATACAAATAACGCCACAACTATATATATATATATATATATATATATATATATATATATATATAACACTATAATAGGTACGCGCACGGTGGACAGGTAGACCATCGTCATCGCCGTCATCCGTTCTCTTCTTTCCGGCTCAGATTCGCGTGAAAGAGAGATTTGATTTTTTTTCTTATATTATTTTTCGTCCGTCGATCGTTAACAACCGTTGTCGTACATTACACGGTTAAACGAGCGCGATGGACCCACCGGACTCGCGTTTGGCCGGAAGACGCTGCACGGGAACCTTTCGCGGCACAATGGGCGGAGGCATTTTTTTCGAATCCCCCTTGTCTTCATCTCCGATGTTTATCGGCACGATATCAAAGGAATAATTCGACACGTCTCTATTGTATCGGAACGGATCTGAAGGAAATTCAGATTTTTCCGTGCGTATATTGTATATATATATATTTGTACGATGTATACCGTTTCCAATCCCCATCGCTGTCGACAACAAACCATCATTTTTCTCAAACTTGCCTAAATATATATATACATCTTATCCAGACAGGTATATATATATATATGAATACACACACACACACGAGTAAACCGGGTTGGTATATATACATCTATAATATATATTTACGTTCTCATTTCTTGCGTCAGAGATATCGGCATGTCGAATTTGAATCCTTGAAATTTTCGTAGTCACGTAAGCACGACGGAGCGCTGCAATAGCATATACATGTATATACACACAAGAAAATATAATCGTGCCGTCGTCTAGAAATACGTTTTTTTATTTATTTATTTTTTGTCAGCGGTGGCACCGTAAACCACGACGAACCGCATCGCGCCGCGCCTACGCCTCCTTTGCTGCAGCCGCAGCCCATAACCATCATGTTTTGACGTGCCCCCGAAAAAAATACTCGCGTTCCGTATAACTACTATAATAATATAATGGAACCGAAAAATCGTTTTCTTTTTAACTGACGATTTTTTGGTTGAAAATTCCCCGGCATTCGAAGATTTTATTTTTCAAAATTATATAATATTATATACAATGTGTGCATCATTATTCCACAAGATCATCCCTTAACATATATATATATATATATATGGAAGGATAGATTAATATCATATGGTCATTTTCTAAGAGCGGGCAACACAATTTTCATTCTGAAACTCGAAGACAAAACCTACCCTCCCCAGAGTTATAACGCGCCAAGACTGGTAAATTAATTTTTAGATAAGTGATTAAAAAAAATCGACTAATGAGTAGCTTAAAAATTAAAAAAAAAATTCACTTTTAATTTAAATTTACACATTTATTATGTTTGTATACATTAAAACCGATTAAAAGAAATATACTGAGTTTTAACCTAACAAATTATCTCAATGCACCGCTAAAACTTGGCGACAGCATTGATTGGATTTATAATATTTACTATATAATAATTAATAATATTAATACTATATAATAATTAATAATATTAATACTATAGAGTTTTTAATAAATTAGACACATTTGTTTTTAATTTTCAATAATATCCATTAAAATATGTTTTATACCACTGCAGACCGTCTTAGACGAGACAATAAATCTTATTTTATAGTTTAACATACCTCACTTCTAACATAAAAAATTAAAAAAATAAAAAACATACCTCACACATTATAACACAAACCACCGGACGCATCGTGTGATATGTATGAAAAATATAAGCATGAAATAAAATAATAACAGCGCGTATACGGTTTATCTAGGTCTTACATAATAATGTATCGTTAACCCGGAACTACCCACACACGACTATGAATGCGACTGCCGAGTTAGTACTTTTCCCCTTTTATTCTTCTATAGCTGCAGTGTGTATCGAGATGGTTTAACGTGATAACTCCACGTACCGTTTTATCTTGTTTCAAAAGAGTTTTAAAATCTGTATAGGCAGAAATATCCGTAATGGGCGTGTTTTATTTCAATATCATATGTATACACTCAGAAGACACAGTTTTGTAATCTAATATTATAATCGGTTTATCCACCCAATTCTGCCGCTCCAAACATATTATTAATATTTTACACCCCGTCGTCCTCATGTTTTACGTATTTATAGTGTCTACCTTCATATAATGTCATATATCTTGCAGCCTGCTTGTTGACTTAAAACTAATAAAATGTGTATCATTTCGAAAACTCACCACAACGATGCAGTCGTTTAGATGTTTACGGTGTACTCATATTATTAATAATAATTATCACAGTAAAACTTAATATTAGGTACATAGATTTTTGAATTTATATAAACATATTAAACGTCATTCTCAATAATATCTATACATAAACTATTAAAATTGCTTATTTTGAGAAACTTGTGTTTTGATATTCAACATATCCACGTATACTAAAAGTAATTAATATTTTATATACATGCTATAGAATATATGTTATGATCTTGAAATAACATTTTTACAATTTATTAATTTATCTCGTATTGTTTAATCGTTATAATTGTAGTTAAAAAATTCTAGATGTAGTTCAGTTTAAGTATAGCCGTATAAATTAATATATAAAAGTATTGTACACTATATAGTTGAAAAAAAAATGTAAATTTATATTTTTAAAAACTAGGTTTATAATAACAGTAGGTAAAATTCAAAAATAAACTTTTTTTAAATATGACTTTTTTATAAATTGATTATATTAACTTATTAAATAATATTATATAATAGCTACTATAATACATCCTATAAATTGCTTAATATGTATATAAACTATTATTAGACTAGTGACTATAATGAATCATGAAATTATTCTTAATTTAAATACAAGGAGCATAGCTTTAATATGTTTTAAAATGTCTATATTGTAAAATTAATTAATACTATTGGTATAATTTAATATTAAAATATACCTATCCACATCCTACATCTAAGACTTATATTGTACATAAACTATAAAATTGTTACGTACATTCAAGTATTTGTAGAATTTAAATTTAAATTGCGTTATTATCATTATTTTTTAAAACACTAAAATTAAAAAAAAAAAAATGTATATATTATGATAACACAATACATATTTATGTAATTCTACTTGATTATAGTGTGCTCTATACATATATTAAAATGTGTATTAATATCATAGTACATGATTTATATTTCTAATTGTTAAGAATTTTTAGTAAGTACCTATAAATTAGGCGTATGAATATTAATATGTAATATTTACGACTAATTTATACAGGGTGATGGGAAGGGCAATGAAAACAATATTCTCCTCCGGCAAACCCTTAAGTACATTTAGAAATAAATGTGTTTGAACGGCAAACAATACGCGATACGGTTAATTAAAACCATATTGATTTTTAAAAATGTTAATCGATTACCTATATTGTTAAGTTAAAACATATATTTTGCTTAAAATATAGTAAATTATATTTTATACACCTACTGTTATTTGATTTGTGAAATAAAATATATCATATTATGAATAGTTTATATATATAGGTTCATTATTAATTTTAAATTAGGTAAACTATACGGCTATACTATGGTTCGAAATAATTTTAATAAAAATAAATGGGCTATGGGTAAATTTAAAGAAAAAGACTTACTTGAGTTTGCGTTAGACCTAAGGATGCAGCAAGTTCAGCTCGTTCAGGTAGTGCTAGGTATTGAGTCCTCTGGAAACGTCTATTGAGCTGTTGCAATTGTAAGCTTGAATAAATGGTTCTAGGCTTCCGCATTTTCTTTCCTTTCCCGTTTACTCTAAGACTGCCATCTTCTGCGATACCACATTTTTCTGAAACACCCAATGCAATTATAATTATTGATTTTCAAGCTACTCGTTATATTATGAGTAATTATTGTAAACCGTTGACAAATAAACAAAAATATAGAACATTATTTACATCTTGATATAACATATTATAATGATGACTACATCCTAAAAATTTACAATTTATTCGAATCCATCAAAATAGTATTATCACGTATAGTCTCGTAACAAAACGTATAGAGATTTTTTTTGTTAGTTTTTAACTTTTAACTTTCATGTATACAGTTTGATTTTATATTTTATTAAATGTTGTATAGACATTTTCTTTTTTTATTTTAAGTTTTCCTGACAATAATCATCTAAACTTAGGGATACAGAAGTAAGTTTTTGACATTTTGTAAATCAGATCATGATAGGCTATTATGGTCATATGGCACACATTGATAAATAAAATGTAATTATTTTCCCAATTTTTATTGATTTTACCCTTTTACTCTGTTTGGCCGCACCTTTTATATGCATGTATAGGTATACGACCACCATTGGTCGTCGCAGGAAAATGAAAAACAATTATTGTTGAGCTCACCTGCAGCAGGCTATACCTCATCCACACCGTTGTATTCACCCCCTAGCATGTACTACCCTAAGTCCTGTATTTTTGTTTGTCTTTATAAAAACTGAAAGCTCCCCTCCACATTATTTACAAATATATTAAATATATGTACGGGAAATTCTATTGACACGTCGTACACGCGTTGTCTTCGAGGTCCGCGTGTTATATTATGTATTTATGTTGACAACCATTCATATATTCACCCACTTTTCAAAAGTATTTTTTACCCTATTCAAATGCAAAAACAACGAAAATAAGGACATGAATATATGGACACGAAAATCCGTAAAAATTCCGCAGATAATATTTTTAAAGCGAAATCGTGTTGATAATTGAAGTTAATATCAGTTGACTTCTGCGATCGCATCTTTAAAAATTATCATGACGTTATAATGTCCCGAGGCAATAAAAAATAATACCTATATAATATCATAATGTGCGTATATAGCTACATATAATTTATCATCTTTATGTATATTATATTTATTTTATCATATAATATTAAAAAGTAAAATATAATATTGTATCCTAATCAGCCAACAATTATAGACGCTCTATAAGTGATAATAATAAATACATTTTCAGTTGTAAAAAAAAACTTGAGCTCAAATGTAATAAAAAAATATTTTATGGTTTGTACTCGTAATTGTGTGACAAAGGCTGTACCTATACTATTTTTATCGTATATATAATATAACGAAAATTTAAACGACTTGCCCGAAATGTCTATAAAAGTTAAATTATTACCGTCGCAATACCATGTTGACCTCAACAATCGCGGGAGCAGTGATATATCCATAAACTTTTCTAGGGTTTTTATCAACGCTGCTGCGTATATGCGTGTGCACACTCGAATATAGTTAAAAGACCATACCTACTATTGACTTATATGTGTATCACGAGTATGACCTGCGATTCGAGTATATCGGTGATCTTATATATGATTTGTCTCACATGTTTTTATGATCACATAATAAAATAAACACGTACATATGTAGGTATATTATTTATACAATATTATTTCAGGCGGACGACAATTATAATTATCGTGTTATCGAATAGGGAGAGAGAATTAAACAGAAGTCAAGGCTCGGTTAAATGTTGCATATTTATTACGATATCGTATAATACATGCGAATACAGAATAATGCACAAGATCAAATGTATCAGCTATATTGTGCTATCAAATCTCTATAGGCGGTCGTATAACACAAATCATAATATTATCTTCGTTTTATATAATATATGTAGGTATATTATACTAACATATATATTATTACAATTTTTTTCCTGTGCCTTATGTTTTACTAGTACCTATTTATTTTATAGGTAGGTACTTTAATCCTGATTGCTATCATAATATATAATATATATTCTGATCTTGGATATCGTATATTATACGATAAGCACCTATTGGCTATGATCAATAGCTTACAGTCTGTATCAGAAGGATTTTCCAATATTTTACATCGAAATTGCATTTATAAATAAGTCATTTTAATATTATATTCATATAAATTCCATTCGACATAATACCTAATAATTAATATATGACACCAATCAGGGGAAATATACATTATGATAGTATCTGTATTACTTATTGACTATTGTAATACCCATGACGTAAGTATAACTATTATAATATACAGGACGATGTTGTCTGCACCGCATATATCGTCGATCGATTGACATTGTTTTTGGTCGTGTTTTGAAGAACTTCTCAAATTATTTCTAACCTTCACCGAAAAATATTGTTTGCTTTCCCATACGACACACGTTAATAAAAAAATACTTATTCCCAGCTTAAACGTGTGTACTATATATAGGTACACTGCACATTCTGCTCATAAGATTTTAATTGCGCTACTGCAGTGCTTTGTTGCATTGATAATAATTTACTACGATTGAAGAGTATACACAAAAATCGAATAAACTGTGAGGGAAAATTGCATCATTATTAATGCTACCATCGTGCATTATTATCTGCAATTAAAAGAAAAAATCACGACAACGACGTTTTAACAATATTTAAATAACGCACATGTCATAATATAGTGCATTAAATATATTGCGTATAGGTGCATGGAGTCACCAATGGTGTGATGTGTGTGCAAGTGGACTTGACAATGTTGACGAATAGAAAAGCTTAAGTTAGCAGGTTTCAATAAAGTATGTTATAATAGATAGATATTATATTATTTTTCAATTATGCGCTTATACATTTTAACCAGGACTGCAGTAATAGTAGGTGTAATGCATGTAATAATAATATAGGTAGTATAAACTATAAGACATAAGTAGGTACCTATTATGGTAGGTGTATACTTAGAACAATACTTTAATGAATTATTTTACTGCAACACTCGACAAGTGATGGTTATAGACATCACTGAAAATTTAGTTCTAAGACAACCGCCAAATAATAAATGTGTAGGTATTATATATTGATTAATTATCATCATAATATGTTTACTATGTTATATTGATTAGTACCTAATAGTTGAGTTAATATTTTTCAACTTAGAATTTTCACTGTCGACTTGATATTCGCATCGTTTATTATTGCATCGCGGGATTCATTTTAATAGGCGCGGTAAATTGAAATTGTTAAACATATGTCGTTTGCAGGCAATATTAATAACTTTATAGGCCAATTATGCATAATAGGTACCTATATATTAATTATAATATATTAGACCTACCTAAACCTAATGAAAAATAAATTTTTTTTTTATTTCATGATAGTGTCGCGCAACTGGGACGTCTGCAAAGATGTCGTGGATTATACAGTGAAATTTCGTCTTTAGATTGATATTCAATTTAAAAAAACTTTACATGCTATATATTGAAAAAAAAGGGACGACAAAAATTATGGGTAAAACTGTGTTCTTTTAGAAAAGATAATTGCAATAATATTGTCATAGAAAGAACGAACTGCAAATTATATTATATTCTCGCGGACAACATAGGTAATGATTATATATACATATATACCTATATATACTCTTTTGGTATGAGCGTTTACTTTCAACCATATACTGTGAAAAATTAATCGTATACCACATATACATTTGTTTCGAAAATATTTAAATTTTTTTAAATCCTACAGAGCAGCAGCCCCCTAAATGACCAAGCATAATTATTGTCTTCCATCACTCTTTTTTCTGTCATTTAATTTTAATTTTAAAATAATGTAAATAGCTACGTACTATAATATGAACGTATACGCATAATAAATACATAATAACATTATATTATAACTAAAACATTTAACAGTTTAACTAATTGTCTGGTAATGCATCATGTCGTTTTAATTTTATTTAAATCATATCATCCGTTCGCGTTAATTGTCACCATTATGGCATGGTACATACTATTTTAAATTTACGATCTATTGCGGTATTAAAAAGTGTCATTATTATACGATGATAGTATTACATATTACCTATTTATTACCACACGGTGATCGTCTATAGGAAATTCACGTGATGAACGTATATACACGTATATACCTATATATATATATATACATTTGGGTGCGTATATTAAAAAACTTACATATTATAATAGATTGTACAAGACACTATATATATACGGAATTTAGTCCACGCTATAATACATCTATATGATATAGAGTATAGACTATATCCTATACCTATATATTTGTTTAAACATGTAGTTAGTTACAAAATACATAAGAGTGTTTGACTGTCTACACTTTCATAGAAAAAAGTTTAAATCGTGTATATATAGTATAGCGTGTACATTTTAAAAGTACAATGCACGTAAAATACGATTTAAAAAAATAAATACGAAAATCGTATTTTTTTTACGATTAGGAATTTGAAATATATATATTTTATAGGGTATTCATAAGTAGTGCATTATTTTCATAGTATTCTAATATAATATTCTGATATTATTTTATTTTTTTATATACCTATAAACATTATGGACATTTGCTTCATACAAAATTAGATATTATATGTAAACTATGAAATCGACTTTTTCATACGTCGACTCTAGAATTTATTTAATTTTGTCAATAATATAATTTGAATTGTAAAAAAGAACGCGTTCGTTGAAAAGATTTTAGTCATTTCCAGGTTACCCATCATGTATACACTATACCCAAAAATTCTGCAGATAAATATTTGTCAAAAAGTATAGTAAATTTTTGAATTATTATTGATAGTTAATTATTGCTGTAAAAGGTAACTCGTTAAACTAATTTACTGATACAACTTTTTACACGCACAATCAATAGATAATATATAGTATTATATAGTATATGTATAATGAGAAAATAACTTCTAAACTTCAAAGTGTTTGAACCACTGGAGATGGGTAATTTCGGCATATATCTGTAGCTCATATATATAGCTGTTATACATAATATATAGGTATATTGACGAATTTAAATATTTTAAAAAACTTAGTCTTCGCACAAGAGCGGAAATACTTCTCTAGTAGGTATACGTATATAGCTATGTACATATAAAAAGTTGCGACGAAGCGGTCATTTGTGTTTCAAAAATCAATATAGGCCTTGACGGCTATTGTGTGTATATGTGAACCCACAGGAAAGTCTGAATGAGTATCTTTTTGCCACACGAAAGCAAAACGTCCATATTATATATATTATATTCTGCCGGCGGCGGAACGACGTGCGAACGGACAAGATAGTCGGATTTTTTTTCATTTATTTATTATTTGTTTTTTTTTTTATATATATATAAAGCCACCACAACCGCCGTCGCCACCGTTGCGGTTTGACGAACAACGCGTCTTCGACTTCACGTCGTTGTCGTCGTCGGCTTATTCGTCTTCGTAGTCTTCAGAGTATAGGAGAGCCAATCGTCACGTACGTGGAGTGTGAAAAAAAGTACGCACACTTGCGCACATGCACAAGAATATAATAATAACGCGTGAAAATGTGACAAGGTCTAACACGAAACAACATTGTTCCGTATGTGCACACAATGACTATACACGAAATTCCATTAGTTTCCAAAGTTAAATTATTTTCTGTATACAATATTATATACGAGTGCGCGCGGATTTTATACACATATAATAATAATATTAAATTCGTTATAGGTACGTTTATAACATACAATATAGAAACATCCGATACATATTTTAATGAAAATCCAATAAAAAATGGTCGACTATAACACTGGATATGGCCTTGCTTTTCATTAATATAATATTGTTCTTATACATATAGGATGATTTTCACCGATATAGCTAGGTACCTTCAAAATACAAAAATATTGATATAGAATATTGATGTTTATATAATACTTAGAAAGCTGTGGAAAGAACGATATAGTTTAATTACTAAAGATATTTTCTTAAATTGAACGTTGTAATATATTAATATAATATGACACGCAAGACAGCATTATGATAATGTTGGTATAAAAAATTATGTAGGTACATTATTATTATTATTTACATAGTATTATACGATTATTACACCCATATTCCAACTTCACTTTTGGTATTTTTTATGTTGCTCATTTCTGCCTATTAAAATAAAGCATGGTGATTTTATCCTGAGTAGTTATTTATTAACTTGTTTCAGAGGTCGACCATTAATCGTTTCATGTTTATTATTATAAATAAATGTAATAGATACTATGCATGTAATAAATGCATTTATTCATTTACCTATATACTTTTATTTTTTTAATAAAACAATCATATTTTCCCATATTATAACATAATAGTATATAATACGAACTTCACACACTCCATTAGAAACACGCGTGCACACTCACACTCATATTGTGTACTGTGGTTGAATGGAGCCGGAGAACAATGGGTCCGTCATATGCGAGATCGGAAAGTCGAGGTATAGATATTTGAATGCAAAGAGAAAAACAATTATCAAACGAGAATATTACACATACGATGTATTATATAGATGTTTATGTGCATATGTATATAATATATATGGGTATAAGTGATATACTATACAAGTTTGTAACTATATACATAAATAAAAGAGTGGAGAGCTGCAGCAAGTGTTACATTATTTATAATATATATTATCTGTGTGTGTGTGTGTGTGTGTGACGTGTGTGTATCTACAGCAGCTGGGCCGAACCTGCAAAGTTTTCGGACGGAAAAAAAATCTCCAAAGTGTTTTATTTCCTTAATGGATGTTATGAATATAATAGAATTTTACGCTTTACAAAATATGTCCCTTCGTAATTTTTATCTTATATTCATATATATTATATTATTAATATGTTACCGTAAATGTCATAAATTCAGATATGATTGAAAATATCTAGTCAAATATAATGATAAGATGTCTATTATCTATCGAGAAAAGATATTTATAATTTTAACTTGATTAATCTAACAATAATGTAGTATCTAACCCTATAATATGTTAGTTATTTTAATTTTTTTATATTTCCGATTGTCGTGTACACAATGTAGTCAGTTATTTAGTATCAAAGTGTGATATTAATAGATTTTAGCAAGACAAAGAGTGTCAATTACAGTTGAATACGACACCTTTTTTTTCTTAAGAACTGAAAAATGAAATGTTAACCTAATAAATGTACAAGTCGTTTAGTAAAGGAACTTAACACATCAAAACAATTTACTATGTGATAATATATTATAATAAAATAATAAAATCATAGTTATAATTATACTATAAATTCTTCTTAGGTTAAAGCAAGAAAAAAAAAAGAAAAAAAAATTGTAAAAACAAAGATTTTGTTGAAACAATTAAAATTTAATAAATAATAAAAAAAACCAAACCATTTATATACATGGTCAATTATCTTTAAATTATAATTTATCAAGTATTATTTTTTGCTAAATTTACCTAATCAGTCATTACAGCCCCTTTAATTTTAGCATTGACTATATTATACCTAATGGTCTTAATATAATAATAATGACTGTGGTCGATCACAACAATCATTAATTATATTTAAATTAAACTAATCGTTTAAACTAAAACGTTCATTTAAACGATATTATCAATACTGAATATATAAAATAAAAAACTGAATGAGTTAAAACTAACTAGCCGTTTTAAATAATTCCTAAATATAATCAGTTTTGGTAACATGTAAAGGTACTATAATATGTTACAATATGTTCGCGTTCCATAGTATAATATGCTATAAATATAAGAACCATGCGTGTGATGTGTCCTTTGTCGTACATTATTAGTGTATATGAGTTATATTTGAAAAATAAAATTGATTATCAAACCATGCTCTTACAGTTATCACTATGATGCTTTTGCGTATAGACGTCATTATTATCATCGAGAATGAGATTTAAAAAAAAAAAAAAATAATTACCAATGTTTATAATTTGTAACATCATGACATTTTATTAACACGTAACATCATCTTATACTTAATAAAACAAAAAGATACGAAACGACTTTTTTATATATATATTAATGCAAATTATAAGTCTAGGGTTTATCAACAAATTACTCTGATAACCACGAAGCCAAATATTTTTACTGCAATTAAATAACAATAAAAATTAATAAATAAAAAAAGAAATTAATAGATTATACAAAATTTATAATATTATTGATCGCAATTCATATGCATACCTACATCATTAGCATCTTTGGCCATTAGCCATTTTATGTATAGGTATCTATAAAAAAGAGCAATCGCTTAGAATTATAAACATTCAATTTCGTTCGGATAAACATTACTAATAATTACTATTTGTACATAAATGTCAGTATGACACTTCGATGACTGAATTTTCAACTTAGTCAAGTACAATACTATTATTATATATTTTCCACACTAACAATTTCGTTCTGAAAATATGGATATGTATTATGAATGCAGTATTTGGAAAACATAAAACCAGAAACAGTAGATATAATATAATGCATGTATAGTATTATGTAAATATTATACAATACAGTAATAATATACTATATGTATAATGTATATATAATATATATAATATTATAGTGCGTGTCTTATTATATAGTCAGCATTTGAAGGCTATTTATTTAAATATGTATAAATTGAATTCAAATAACATTTTGGATGGTACCCTTCGGAATTCGGAAACACGCAAACTCATATTATTTTTATCATTATGATTTATTCAAACAACAATGTCACTGCAGCTTATATAGTAATTATATTATTGGCATATACATTCATGTTATTAACTTAATACGTAATACTATATTTTATTTTTTGTTTTTATCCAAACTGCATGGATAAAAAACAATATGGTTATAACTTATCAGTTATCAGATATTTACAATACCTGCAGTTTGCGTTAAATTTTATTATTTGTTATTATTTTTTTTATAGGTATAACTATGAATTCTAAAACACTATGCGTGAAAACTATTAAAAAAATTTGATCTGACGAGAATACTGCAACACACCCATATACCTACGTTTACATGGAAAGAAAAATGTAAAAAAAAAGCAAAATGTTTTTAGTTCGCGTATCTCTATACTAGTGCGTCAGTGCTATAGAATAGAATAAAAATTAACAATACATAATATTTTGATTCGGATGACGTTTACGCTTTTTCCATATTATCTTTTATACTCGAGTACATAATACATCCCTTCGTCGATTTTCCTCTGTAGAATCGAAAATAGTTTTCAGTATATTATATCAGATGTATACATTTTATGATAGGTAATATGAAAATTTGTACACGTCGTGATTAGAACAGCAATAACAATTCCAAAAAATAAGCGAGTGCCACCGAACGTTTCAATGGTTGAGGTACTTATAACCCGGTCGAATTAAAAGAATATAATACAGAATAAGCTGAGCGTTTCTACGAGATATAATGAGCGAAGCCTTTGGGGCACGTGTGCGGTATAATATCTTAATAAAAATATAAAATACTCATCGAGCATTCGAGAATTACATCATCATAATATTACACCTACCTATATAGGCTAAATAATACTATCCAATGATATACGTGTGAGTGTATTAAAAGTTAATCCACGGTTAGCCACTGTATTGGTAAAAATTTACGGAATCATTTTCGACTAGAAATACGACGTTGCTTATTAAGTAATTAAAGCTATTAGTATTGTCATTAGTATTGTTATACTCTCCCGAAAATAAGTAATGTATTATATGTAAAAACTAATAAAATAATTAATAGCGTCGGAGAACAATTATAAATTAGGTATAATATATGACAGCCCGTTTATGTGATTTTGTCTTCATCTAAATATTGTTATATATATTTTATTATTATGTAATAACGATATTTATGATGTAGATAATTTTCCTTACAATTATAAGGTTATTATATATAATTATACATATTAAAATGTGCGTCATTGTGTTAAATAATTACGATTTTCGATAATGTATTCAAACAAATTAAATAATCAACACCTAATATATATGTTTTGTTCAAAAATGAAGTTCGAAATCGATTTACCAAAGCTCTTAAATTAAATATAATAGATAATCGTTAAGTTAAATGATTATGTCATATAAATGTATAATATATTATAATATATACTATATTTTATTTATTCTTATGTTTTTGTTTTTTTTTTTTTATCCAAACTGCATGGATAAAAAACAATATGGTTATAACTCATCAGTTATCATGTGTAATATGAATTGACATTATTAAATTGACTATTTTCGAGAAACGGAATATACTTTATGGAAAAATAAATAAGTGGGTTTTATAAATTATTTAGTTGATGCAATGTCATTAAAAAGCTTCCCAAAATGGACAGAATAACGATATTGTACTAATTTTAAATTATAATTCATAATTTTAATCAAAGGAATCGACTAACGACGATATAATATTTCAAGCACAAATATATTGTTATTTTTTTTAGTATTTAATCCAAAAATAAAATGACAGAAAATATACTATTACTAAGTGCATAACAATAATATGTTGGTGCTGATTTTGACTCAAAAAAATTAGCCACATAACATTTGGAAAAACATATTTACTCAAAATTAATTAATTTTAGAGAAGAGAAAATTTGATATTATTCTTATGAATTGGTCGTATATTATGTTTTATACAGATTTTTTTTACTCATTTACAAATTATGAGTACCTCCAAATTTAAATATATACCTATAATCTATATGTATATTACTCACAGTTATAATAATGATAATAGTATTTAATTATACATAAAATATAATTATTTATAGAATATTCATTATAACTTAATGTTAATAACAGTTTTCTGAACAGCAAAATAGATTATAAAGTTATTTGAAAACAATTTTTTCTCTAGATTGAAAAAAATATACGCCTATTATTAAAGAACTGCAGCATGTCCAAAACTACCCCGTGTACCTATAAGATATAATGTTAATAAAAACTATATAGAAACGTTATTTTTAACTGTGATCGAATAACGCTTATTTCAATTAAATTATGGATGACGTATAAAGTAACAATAGACATACAGGAAATTACTATTTTTCCGGCTTACTTTTAATGGTTTTCGCGTTATAGCGAATCAATGTAATTGTGGTACCCAAAATGTAGTTGTACCTATATATATACGACGACGACGACGATAATAATAAAAATAATATAAATGCAATAATTGCTATTTATACAGATTTGTTCTAAATTAAAAAATTGTATTGCGACGTTCTTAAATTGCTGTTACTGAAAAAAGAATAATCTGTCAAATCAAAATGTTACATTTTATCTCAGATTATACCTATACGATTGCATTATGTATATTGTATATATAAGTAAATAGCTTTGAATTTATTCATCAATTTATTAGATGCATAACACTCAACGTGTCTTTATTATATTATTTTCAAGCGATTTTTGCCCATTATCTAAGTTTATTATAAATTTATAACAGTGAACATAAAGCCCGTATTATAGATACTATTATAATTATGATAAATAATATGTTATGAAAAAATCAACTTAATACAAAAAGTCACAGAAGTCAACGACAGAAAAATTTAAGTATGAAATAATGATGCATTTTTTCATGGGTTCATAGAACAACATAGTTAATAATAGATATTACTAAAATCTAAGTTTATATGTATGTTATATATATGGGACTAAAACCATTAATATTAAAATTTAATTATACTTTATATACATTCTGCAAGCTACATAATATTAATTTTATGTGGCTATGACATTTTAATAATAATTGTTAACCTTTAAATGGAAGCCTTATAAAGATAAGTTAATCTTTTTATTTACACTCGTTATTAATTCCCGTTGTTAAATCAACCGATAATTTGTTTAACATTAAAATTATGACGAATAATAATCTGTACAATGGACGTAGGGTTTTTTATTATCATAAAAGTTGAACTATTGGTCTATTGTAAAAATGACATGTACGATTTCGCTCTTTCATTGACTATAAGTAATGAATTCGAATTCTCCTACACGATTGCTAATTATTGTCAGTAATGTTATACGTAGAACAAGAAAATCAAATAATGAAACATCGCATATAATATTCATTTTGCAATACCTATAGATTTTTTTCATTTTTTGTCTGTAATCTACAAACCTATTTCTCTGTACGCAATGTGTAATATGAGTTTTAACTATCACAATAAATACAACGTACTTACACATATACATATATATTAGAATATATACAAATGATACATTTTTAATCGAAATACCTATTACATTATGTACAGGAGGTACCTATATCTATACTTACATTTGGAGTGAACGATAGTTTAATGTATTTCACGTGGTTTTCATATATATAAGGGCACCCTGAGCTTTATATATATTATAGGTACGTGCGGGGGTGTATTATTATATACAGAGGTAGCTAGCTGTCCACCAAACACCCCACTACAAAATGCAGACCTCGCACTGCCGACATGGTGTATTATTTTTATTTTTTTTTTTGCCAACAGTCACCAATAGCAACATTTTCGTAACCATGTACCTAAAAATATACAATACACACCTTCGAAAACTATATAGGTATAGGTAGTTAGATATTTTTGTGGAGTGTGCTGAACTCTGTAGCGCCCGTCTATATTCATTTGTGTTATAAATATATACAACCAATACTCGCACACAATTTATATGTATATATATTATATACACATATGTAAATGTTATAGCGGGCCACGGTCACACCGAAAATTTATAATCATTTTTCCCGTATGGGCACGGATATCAACGTACCTATATAGGTGGGTAGGTAGGTACTTGTATGTATTATGTATGGTTTATTGGTATATACTATTTATCAATGCGCACGTAGACGTTAATCGAACGGAATAGCCGTGCAAGTGACGCGCATCATAATATAATAGATACAATATACAATAATGGTATGTGAACGGTGTATTGTATATGTGCATTTATAAAGACTACGTGCATATTGTTTCGTCTTGCGATAAATATATATTATATTGTATGTACCATAATATGTAAAAAAATAAGTCTACATCATATGTTCACATGAGAGTATATCTAATAAACGCAAGAGTATTGTACTATTGTCCCTAAGTCATCGCAAAGATACGGAGCAGATTTTTATAAAAACCAGATTACTATACATATATTTATAATATATTATACCTCTTTATAGGTAGTCACTAATCATCACACTAAGTACTCATAGGCACATAGGTAAAGAAACAATATACCTCCAGACCTCCAGACCTCCTAATAATAGTATACCTATACTATAACGCAACAGTATTTTAATGAAAATTACAATATTTTATCGATTGATTAACTAATTTCGGTAATTTGTACAAAATACAAATGAAACATTTTTCAAGCAAGTTTCAGAATAAAAATATATTAGATACTCTAACTCAGCGTTAGAGTCTAACTCATTAGAAATTATACTTCTTTAGTCTTTTTTCAGAAATAATAGGGTATTTAGTCTTAACTCGGCTGAGCAAATTTTTAAGTTACTAGATTTAAACGCATATATTAGCAAAAAAGGAAAGTTACTAGAATTAAATTTGAGCTCTGCACAACCTTGAGTACCTATTCGCTATATTATGCTATACATCATATTATACGTCTGAACCTAATATTTAATATAGTATAACGTCTCAAAAAAATTTTTACATTTGTTTTAGATGATATTTTTTTAAGTGTTAAAAGTAATAGTGCAGAACCTGCTATATATACACGGTGAAAATATGTTATATTTTCTCATCATATAATATCAACTTTAATCACTATGACGACGTAATTGAACATGCGGTTTGATTTTATGTATAAAAACCGATGTATTATTAAAATCGGTGCTGCTGGCAATCTGTCATCGTGTCGTCTTGGTGGCGTACAATGAAAATATGAATTTTGGAAACCACAGCCACCGTGGTTTCGATTAATCGACCGTTACAATATAAATAATAATATAATACTGTGTGAATATATTTATTATATACGCCTATGGCTGTTCGTTAATATAAATTCAACATAAATTATTATGTTTCGCACCCACACATATACCTACTATATATCACACTTATTTACGATGAATATAAAACGATAATTAGCGTTGGCACCCTATATAGGTACATAGATAAGGTAGGTACAGATGATATTATCCTTGTATGGAATTTACCTAATTTATTGTATAATTTAATATAAATAATTATTTCTATGTTGAAAATGAAAATACTTTGTAGTCACACAAGTGCACAAATGTAGTATAGTGGTAATTATTATTTGTATCGAAAAACGTTTAATACATATATACATTTAACCGGACATTTAACCCATATAATTTATTTTGTTGTACCTAGGTACCTATAAAACTAAATACTAGATATTATACAATATTATGGTATAAATGTAAGATACCTATAGCTCTGAATCAAACTTATTTAGTTTAAGAGGACATAACATTTTAAAACTGAATAAAAAGCACAAAGTTAAATCTATATCAAAAAATTATCGATGAGATCTGCAATTTATTGTAATCATTTTGTTCGGTGGAATTCGGAGATTCATCGATAGTATACATATTGGGGATGATTGCAATGGGACAAAAAGTGAAAGGGGAACGATATAGGCGCTGCTGTGGTATATTCATTAAATATTATATATATAGTTAGAACCCTCACACCACAGTCTACAGTATATTATTACATATATATTACATTTACATACGCGTGTCGCTTAAATGTAATGTATTAAAAACGGTAATAAAAATTAGCTTGGGGTCGAGTTATATATACGATAGCACGGGCCACCTGCAGCGGGTCACCCCGAGTGGAGTGTGTATGTGATCCCATTATTTTCATCTCGCATTATAATAATAAAATATCGGTAAAATACAATTGAATGACATATCTTTCTTCCTTATCATCGTTACATTTTTGAGATCTTTTTATACTATATAAATGATTGATCGTGATCAAATTTATGAACTAGACAATGTTAACAAACATAAAACTATATAAACCCATTGGCTGAATATTATAATTTATTTTACCGTTTGATATCACGTGTATAGGATTTAAAGGAACCACAAATTTAAACATTTCTAAAATTTGTTATAGACTCAAAAAAGCCCATGCTTTTATTAAAGCTTTGCAACAGCGAACAATGCTATTTTACACAGTAATAAGGTACCAAACTGTTAAAAATCAAATCTTCAAAAATATGTGTTTATAAGTTTTTAGTGAATTGTCAACAAGGCATTATATAGGTATTAAAATTTTTAAAAAATTTTTATAAAACTTTTTTTCCTATAGAACGTTTATAATATGACGTAAATTTTCAAAACGAATTGTGGGGAAAAAACGCTCCAAAGCAATATATTATATTATAAAAGTATAATACCTTTATGTACTCGCGGGTTTATAGCAAAACTACATATTATTATATTAGTGTTTGTGTTTATTCGAAAAACACTTGTCATCTGTGGATACGATTATACTCGTGCCGCAATGTGTGTACGTGGGTTAAAACTTTTGTCTCTGTGGCGATATAATATATAAAAGTATAATACACCTAAAGTATAATACATACTATATATAGGTATAATAGTATTTGGTATACAGCATTGTAATAGCAATATAAAAAACGAAACGAAATAACAACGCGGAAATATGAAAATTATTTTGCCTATTGCATCTATATATAATAAATAGCTCTTGTAGATAATCGCAAAATTATGTAGAAATATGGAATAAGATATTGTGAAAATTCGAGTATCAAAAATTACAATAAACATATACATATTATAAGTATTTCATTAATACAGCAGAAAATATCATTATGCACAGAAGATACATCACGAAAACCTAGCAACTAATTTACACATCTAATCATATAAGTATAGTATATAGGTACACGTATTATTATATTTAGTTGAACTATATTAGGTATACCAATATTACTATACTAACTATATTGTACAGTTTCCGAAAGTCAGAAAAATATTATTGAAAATTGCCGAGATGATGCTGCGAAAAGAAAACGGTACACACCATCAAAAAACATGTTATACATTGTCACCACATATACTTACATCCAACATAATATAAATCATATTATAATTATAATATAGGAAAGTCCCTATTATGATGTAAAGGAAATTAAAATAATATATTGTTTTTATATTTTATGATCTCCTAGATTCGGTTTCTGAATTTTTAAAACCATTTTACTGGCATGTAATAGTAATATTACGAACATTTTTCATAAACATATAGAAATATTATAATAGCTATATATACTTCTATAAAGTAATAATAATACTATAAAGTAGTAATAATTAGTATTTAGGTATGCAACTATACGTATATCTTGTACCTATGTATATTATTATAGCATTTGTACACATTATTTAAACTTGAAGTTAACGAATAATTATAATTTATGAGTTCATTCAAGGTAATTAATTTTTATTTTGTTTAAAATCTTTTCAATGGACTTCTATAATGTAGGTACCTATGATTATCATAGTTCACTTTTCACTCCAAAAAAATGGTTATCGTTTATTGTCCCGAAGAAAGTCAATTACTTATTACAATGACTGAATATAAATAAGAACCGATTTCGTAAACATACCTAGTATTTTAATCTTATAAAAGTTACATTTAATACTGTTTTAGTAAGTCGAGATAAAATGCGCTACCGAGACTTATTGGTATGAGATAATATACTAAAAATATTTATAAATATACATTATACAATAGTATGCGAAATCGTGTCGATCGTGCAGTACCTATGCGTGTATACACACAGTACACATACACATAATATATATATATATATATATATATTATATCTAGATACTGTCTTAAAGGGGGAAATGTATATATTGTTCGCGGCCTGTGTGGTCTAATCTGTGTGTTTTATACGAACGACGAACTGAATAAATCGATTATCGCGCATTGTTTTCGGAGAGGCTTTATATGGTATAATATATGATAATATAATATGTACCTATACGTATCCCACGTGGCTGCGAAATATAATATTATTTCTGTATATATTGAAGCGCATTTCAAAATGTTTTATAAATATTTGATGTAGACATACGAAAGTTTTCAAACCGTATTTTTATTTGATAATATGATTATTTTAAAATGAAAAATCGGTATAGGTATAGGTATATTAAGCCATTCTACAACATATCTGCATAAATATTTAAACAGTAGATTGCAAAATGAATTTTGAATATAATTGAAATAAAAAAATATTGCTATGAAATACCTACTTATTTGAAAACATTCTTATTTTTTATGATGTGTACAATTTTGTAGAAATATTACATCGTTATCATTTTGCATGTGTTGCAGTGTTAATATTTATTGCAAAACTTATATATAATGTGTAACCCTTAATGTTTACCGAGATGTTAACGTACGAGAGAATGACTGAAAAAAAACCTATTGCAATCAATATGTACATTTAGTTGTAGGATACATCACAGAAAACCGAATGCGAAGTTGAATATAGTTTAGCGAAAATCACAACCACTTAACGAATGCCATATTTCAATAAAGTAAATATTATATAAATGAAGATATTTTAAAATTTCGAGTTATAAAGACAAACAGCTATACCTAATATATATCATGGTTGATCGGTAATAAGTCAAATTCTTGAAAAAATATCGAAAATAGGTAGGTAGTCACCTAACCTATTTCATGTAGAACCAAATAATATTTAAGACGAAAATGGCAAGTCGGAGATGAGCACAGTAGAAATCAACTAAAATTTATAATGGAAATATATTTTGGCTTGGATTATCAATAACTAAATGAATAATTTGAAAGTCGAAATCACCTCTTCCAAAAAATATCGATAACGATCATCAGCTGATTTTATATATTATTATATTATGTGCGCAGGGTACATGTGACATAGCATATATATGTACCTAGCTATTATTGGGCCATAAATTAAGGAGAGGGTGGAAAATCAAAATTAGTAGTGAAAACCCACCTCTACGGTTAAATCCTAATCACATATTACAATCAGCCTAAAGTAAAGCCGACTGTTCTATCATGGAAATGTTAACGCTTACCTTCTTTGGTTGGTGACGGACACTGCGGCGTGTACGATCCGATGTGATAGCTCGAGTACGAGTTCTGGTGCATTGTTGGGAACGGGTACGCTGACATGGCGCCCCTCGGGCTGCCGAAACCGCCGGCGCCGTCGTGGTGATGGGGCTGCAGCGAGGCTACGTTGCCGTGGTGCTGCGTAGGGCTGCTGTGGTGCTGGTTGACCGCGGCCGCGGCGGCTGCCGCAAAGTGTGGATGTGCGTGCGGGTGCGGGTGGTAGACGCCGCGCACGTTGTACGGGTTCTGCTGAAGCTCGATGAACGCCGACTTGGACGTGGGCACTGGCGTTATGCTGCCACCGCCTCCACCTCGCGAGTCTTGGCCACCGACGGATGCATTGTTGCCTCCCGGGCCGTTGGCGCCACCGGCACCGCCCGAACCCGGACCGCCTGTGCTTAGTGTCGTTGCGTCCATGGCGTCACCACCGGCCATTGACGATGGCGTGCCCGTGGACCTCTGTTGCTGTTGCTGGTTAGCGCCGCCACCGCCGCCCCCTCCGAACGGGCTCCCGATCTCCCCGTAATTCAGCGTGATGGCCGTCGGGTACAACGAACGGGTGGAGAAATCAATCTCGACCGGCGGCGGACGTGTCTTCGGAGAGGCCGCGCGCGCGTTCGCGGTGCAATGGGTAGGTACAAAAATATCGTTGTGTACCTATGCGAAAAGCGAGTGATGCGTTTTCCACTCGCGCGCGCGCCGTACACTCAATGGAAAAACCGAAACGAAACGAACGCACTGGCACACACACGACAACGACGCGTTCGAATAACAATGTACGTAACGTATGCTTTTAGTACGCCGGTCGGGCGGGTGTGATGTCAATTAAAAAACGACCGTGTTAAAAAAATGCAAATCAATGATAAATTTAAAAAAAAAAAATCGCGACGTGACGACGAACGACGACGCGACGGCGAGACGGACCACGGTAACGTGCGCACGGACGACGCGATACGTTCGACGGACGACCTCGCAATGAACCGGCCGAGAGATGTCGCACGACGCGCCGGGGTGCAACCAGTCGGACCGGTCCGGTAAAGGAGGCGGTTACGGCGCGCGCGAACCCCGCCGCGTCCCCCGCCCATTGGATGTCCGCCATCGTCGCCGCGCGCCGCCGGCAGTGGGGAGCGCTACGGAGGACCCGGCCCCGGACGCCGTCACCCCGCCACCGACGGTCATAGCAGCAACGGCGCGACACGAGCGCGCGCGCTGTCCCACTCACCGGCTGGCTCGGTTGACGCCGCTGCTCGCATTCACGCACGCACGATCACCGCGTTCCACGCCCCACCTTGCCGTCAGTTGACGCCGTAGCGACGTGGGTCTTGTGCGCTCGATTGTGGGTGCGTGCGCGTGGTGAGACTGGCGAACGCGCGCGCAGTGCTGCGGCGGCGGCGGCGGCGGTCGATTGTTTTCGTCCCATCACCCGCTCGCCGGGTCCAGGCCGACTTCGTCAGACCGACGCCCGCCGCGCACACCGCCGCACCATAACGGAAAAACCGATCCCCCGCCCTCGCGCAAGTTGCGGCCGGAGCCACAGCACCGCCGCCGCAGCGTCCACCCCCGCCTCGCCCAGAATCGGACGACGGCTCGACGCCTCTCGACCCTCTTCCGCCCACCCACTATCGTCGCCGCCGCCATTTGTCCGTGTACGAGTATATATGAATGCGTTCTCGCGTGTTTCGTAATACGCGTACGATGATAACAATATTTTTATGAAGCCAGTAGACTTTTCTGAACTGTTCAGAGATTCATGCGAAACGTATAAAGATATTACGGAATATTATAATATCATAATATTATGTCACTATACGGGTACCCATGCATCGGTCGGCAATCCGTGTATAAATCGATAAAATAACCTATATGTAGTTACAGTCGGTAACCGTAATATTATAGATACCTATACAACTTTGGTGAAGTTCCGCGACTTTCGTCGGTTTGTCTGCGCACCACGCGAGTCGCGGCCGTAATAATATGTTCATTTGCTTATTTCTTCGAAGGGCATTTTTACGTATTATAATATTGTTGCCGTCTACTCCTTTATAATATTATGTACTTATACCCAGTGCCGCAGAACGATAATTTTGTAGAAACGTTTTTACCTATTGTATAGATATAATTACTAATTACTAATTAGTATTTACCTATATGTATAATAGGGACAAGCACCAATATATGAATCGTATTTTATGTTATCTTTTTATCGATTGCTTATCAATATACTTTCCAAGCTACTAAATATATATACTTATACCTATGTTTCACGAGTGCATTATTAATATCTTTAATTTTTTGTGTTGTGCAGTTTCTGAAAATCAGAAATGAGTTTTTTTCAATTTGTATAGTAACCTCATAAACACAGTGTATCACAACTCATAAAATATTATCTATTATATATTATCCTATATTTATTTATTGTACCATATAGGTACTATAGCCTAAATAGGTACTACAGATTTTAAATTTTCTTTTTTAATAAAAAAAAGTATACCCAAGCTTTTTAAAAATTGTCGGTCATATATTGTGTTTTATATTAGTTAGTTGGTTCCCTTTTTTTTATTTAAGAAATATCATATATTATGCATAAAAACATGCATTATTCCTTAATTATTCAATAATTTCTTGTTCCAAAACAAGATATTGATATATAAAATTCAATTTTTGAATGACTATTATAATAGAGCTTTTGAGTTAATACACTTGCCATATTAAAATATAATTATAATTTGTAACATTGATTATAAATAAATTATATATTAGGTATAAATTTATAATCAATGCTTGTACGCTGCAGTGGTGTATGTTAGAGTATACGCGGGTATATATACCTATCTATATATTAGAGATTATTGCAGTATATACGTACGTATATACCTTCAAAATTAATCAAAGACAAAAGTGAAATAAAATATTTTAAGCCTTATATTTACAACCAATTTGGTTTTTTTTTGGTAGAAAATTATTATTTATTTAATGATAATCGCTTTTGTAGATATAAGTAATAAATACCTAAAAAAAAAAAAATTATATATAATTGATTCAAATGTTGATTTTCATAGACCTGCAGAATACTTCAAATAATATTCTACTTTTAGAGTATGACATAAAAAATGTTTCTTTATGGCTATAAAATGTTATTTAAAAAAAAAAACTTTTGATTATATGATATAAAAAATGAGATTAGTATTATTTAATTCCAAAAATGTTGTTTTGCAACGGCTTAAAATTATATTCCTACCATAAATATTTTTAATAAAGTTATATATAATAGTATGTTTTATTAAAAATGATCATTGAGTGTATGAAGTCAAGTACATTATAATTTAATTTATAATTAAAACGTGTCTTAAAAGACATCATCGCGAAATAAAAACCATATACTTGAGATATTATTTATACATTGAACTCAATCTACGATGTTTCGTGTTTTCGAAACACTATTCAGTAACGTTGGTGGGACATAAGTACAATATTCATGCAAAAATAATGGAATTTTATTTTTCATGGAAAAATATAAATAGGTATAATATATACATTAATTTATCCATCGATCCATATAGACTCATCATTTTTGGTATGAAGATTATAGATTATTATATAGATTTAGGTAAATTTATCAAATGCTATAATAATATGTCCCTAATAATGTTTTAAAATTATTGTAATTATAAGTACCCAATACCTAATATTTATATACATTTTTATTTTATTTGTTATTGAAAAATCTTTTATTCAGTGATTATTTATATAGTGATAGTTCAATAATTGTTATTATTTTAAATAGTACGAAATTATGACGGTAACAAAACAAATACAAATATTATATATTAGGTATAACGTAACCAACTTCTTCAGTACGAAAGCAATAATTTTTTTGATACAATCATAATTTATTGAGATTTCATCAAATTTCGTACCAACATAAGTATACCTATCGCACCATTGTTATAAAGGCATACCTCACATATTTTAGACTTTACCTATAAACATAATGTGTGATGCTACTACAGATGTAGTGTAATAGCTGGTACGCAGGAACTGCAATATACGTATTCATCAAAATCAAAATACATAATATACTATAATATATCGCTAATATAGGTATAAACAGGTAGAAGGTATATAATACTATATTATTATAATATATTTAATACATACTTCATATAGGTCATAGATGTATACAATAATTATTGCTCTCGAGTCTCAGTAAGAATTCAGTAAAGGCATAACAAAAATAAACATATAAAAATTATGGTGTATTTTGGAAAAGACACAATATACGCGAATATAATGAGTTCAGGATAAGGTTATGGAATAAATCACACGCGTTTAAATTATGTTTAAATTCCACGTGTTTCTTGTTTATATTACATGATATCATTTCTAATTATTGTTATTACCACACGAAGAAGAAAAAACCTTCAAATCTAAAATCTAGGACGGAAAATTCTCAAGGACAAGACAAATATACGTTTTCCTAAGTATTTTTTTTATAAAAGTAGGTACCTACCTGTTTATATAAGTGTGCCTTCCGATATATATATAGTATATACGTATTGTATATCTACATATATAATTTTTCATCGCAGAAAAAAAACGTAATATTTAATGAATAAAGCAATAGCAAACGTAATTGTGTGTGTTTCGTCTTGAAGATATATAGGTACACACAACTCATTTTCACGCACACAGCCATGTTGATAATTTAATATTATATAAATAGGTATAATATATTATATTATACACCATGTAGCTGTTGATGTTTCAATAGTTTTAAAATAATTTTAACTGTTAGAACTTCGTAAGTATATAATTCACAATTATTAGCGCTGTAGTGGTTTATCATGAATATGATTTACCTGAAGATTAAGTAAAATTATTTAGTTATTTTTTAATATTAGTTTATATAATTATATGTATAACTCCTATAACTGGTACAATTAAACATGAACCTTGTTTATATCTCTATAAACGTATTGGTTTTCAATTATAACTTTGGCTAATGGCTGTATTATAATATATCCTATATATTATAAAGTGTTATAAATGAAAAATTAAAATTGTGCATAAATATAGTTTTAGCTGTAAGCCATAAAGCAGAGAGTAGAGACATAATTTATTTTTATTTCTTAATCTGTTGGTTGTCTCAAACTTATTATAAAATACTTCATAAATGTATTGAAACACCTATTTTTTAAATTATAATGTATATATATATATATATAATTAAATAATTAATTATTGAACTAATAATATAGTTAGCATCCGATAAGACAAAACTTTATGATGTATAATATGTATAAATATATTAAAATTTTGATTACATATGTATATGTTTACAGTATAGATACGTAGGTATATATACAATATATATTATAATAATAATATGTAGGTATATATTATAAAAAATCAAGGAGGGTAACTATACAGTTGTGTACTGCACTGCAATGCTTTAAATTTAATATTGTCATTAGTAATTACTCATTATCATTTAAATTTTATACTATTATACATTTTATTACAATTTACAAAAACAAGTAAAAACTTATAATAATTCATGAATGAATGAATTACTCAATTACTCTCTATAGATACTATTATGTGTTATTTTAGTTTATAATATTTTTATAATAGTGTTCAATGTCCTATTCTGGAGGGGGGAGTGGTAACAGCCCTCCCCATATTATATTGCTTGTATAATTATAAATTTAAACAAAAATGTTCCAAGTTTCAACCGTTGTTGTAAACTATTAAGTAAAGACATAAATTAATATTTGTCTTAAATTCGCTTTATCAATTTGAATTTAGCGATAAATCATTGTTTACAAAAATTAATCGCAGATGGTGTCAGCCTAAGATTTGTATTGCTTTTGACTGAATTTTTATCAAAATTAAAAAAAAAAATAACTAGGTACAATTAATCAAAGAAATCGTAAAGACGGTCGTCAATTTTCGATTATCAAAATGGTACTCGAAATAAAAGCTGTTAAAGGAGAAAAAACGTACGATTACATGATTTTATAATATTAAATAATAAAATTACGGACGACGTTTTTTTTTTGTTTTTAATTTCTAACAGTATAATTAATATAGTATAACACTAGCTATAACATATCCTATAGACTGATAAACCATTTCCACTCAGAATCGTTTTTCGTATAAAATGATATTACATAATTGAATTTAAATTTAATACCATCCAATACAGTAACCCACTTGTAACCTACTGTACTTAAAGAGCTACATCCACTTACTTACCCGCTTTTTTAATAAGAAAAATTTTTATTTTTATTTTTTTGTATTTCTCGATATTTTCAAAAAGTACAATGAACTTTAATGTATACCTTTCAAATGCCTATAGTATCAACTATATGTATCTAATTATTTGCTTTCATAAATCTCTACCTACCGGAGTTGATGATCAGAGCATTCTTTATAATAAAAAATTGAGAAATTTAAGCTGTATCAAATATCTCATATAGTAACATCTGAAACTATTGGACTGTAATTAATTTTCATCCTTCTTCAAAATCCTGCATACGCCACTGTAAGTATTAGTACCTAAACAGCATATGACGGCTATATCCATACAGATATATGAATGAGAATGCTATTACGACGAGGGATGGAAATTCGTGAAGTTAGTTCGCACAAGTTCACTCGTTTAAAAATGTAGAAATTTAAAAATTGTAATATTTAAAAAGTAGTTATTCAAAAAATATGTTGTTTTGTAATGACTTCGACATCCCTGCCCCAAAATTTTTCCTTTAATGAAAATTCAGTAGGTATATTCAAGCGAATTCTACCCCACACAAAATGGAAATTCCAGAGAGGACACTCTTAAAGACAAAATATTTCTGTTATTTTTTAATCCTCTATTTATACTATAAATTCTTTATTTCCTTATTTCCTTACACAATAATATACAGAAATAATTATATTTTTGTCATTTTGAGTGTACGTGGTATTCATGTGTGTATTAGTCAATATCGGATGCGTCGGTATAATAATTATACTATAATTACAGACTAAAAATGTCTATTATTCTAAATATTAATATTACCCAAAACTGTTACAATGTTTATTATGTATAAGCAATAAACGTTATGACAATATTATTTTAATTTGTGTATATGATGTATACAGCCATATTATTTAGGTTTTAAAATGTATATATCGTATATATATATATAGGACATAGGTACTCTATATATATTATGTAGCAGCAGAGCTCTGAAAATCAATGAATCGCATATAAATTAAATGAATAAGTATCAAATTCATGCAGATGGAAGGATTTTTTTAAAAGCGATAGTCCATTGGATACTACATCGTCTATAGCTGTAGCTATATATACAATGTATATTGTATTATATTAAGTCGAATATTTTGGTAACACGAGAGACGAGACCATCCCACACCGCCTTACGCTAAACACCTTACTAACTAATTATTTTTATTAAAACGAATTTAATGGGCACACATAGAGGTATACCCAATATTATAACTTACACCAATAGATATAGGTATTAAGTTACAAACAAATAACAGGTTGAAGCAACATCATCGGTTAATTTTTTATAACAAAATTGTTTTAATTCCAAACATTTAGGTATATGCGTAAATCGTAAAAGGTCAAACGCTAGCTATACATCATAATATAAACATTAGCTTAAATAAATACATTTTAGATTCATTCACTTCGATTAATGTATTGATTTTACAATGATATGTGTCTGTGTACAGCATAACTAGTCGAAATAATGCTTCGATTTCAAACTATGGGGGTGCTTTCCGATGTAAAATTGAAGATCCTTGGTGCATTAAACAGGTCAAAAGTTAACATTTTCCAACAGTTTTCAAAAAAATCGAGAAAAACAAAAAAAAAATGACAGAAAAACGGGAATTTTTACGCAAAATCAGTTTTTGACCACATCGATTTTTTTATATGGTTGTAATTCAAAAACTAATCACTGTAAATACTTGAAATTTTCACCAAATTTTTAAATTGGTGATATCTATATACAGTTTAATTTTAAAAAATTTTTGACTTTTTTTGAGTTATTTATAGACCACTGAAATTTTCAATTTTTTGAAGTGTCGATAAAAAAATGTTGGACGACCAAAAAAACTTGAAAATTTAATACAAGGTTCCTTATGAGTTGTTCTTATTGTAGCTAAAAAAAATTAAAAATCGTAAGTCACAATTTTTTTTAATAAGCGTTTATAGTTCAAAATTTTACGAAATCTATCAAAAATGCGAAAATTTGCAAGTAATTTTGAAGTCGAAAAATCATAAAATTTTTTGTGTTTATAACTAAGGATTGAAAAAACAACACTAAGTTTTCCATAAGTTTTACTTCAAGTAGGTATAGAGAAAACTCGAAGCATAATTATAGGAAAAATTTTAAGTGCGTTTGATAAAAATTTTTTGGCCCTATCAAAATACTTGAAAATTTAATACAAAGTTCCTCATAAGTTATTCTTATAGTGATTAAAAAGTTATAAAAATACATAGGCACGATTTTTTTTTATTAGCATTTGAAGTTCAAATATTGACTTAATACGTAAAAATTACGGCAATTTTCAAATTATCTTAGATCGAAATTTATAAAAGTTTTTCTTTTTAATTCTAAGATTTGAGAATTTAATACAAGGCTCATAATATATTTTTACAATAGCAGTTGAAAAATAAAAGAAATTCATTGTTATAATTTTTTTTTATAAGCATTCAAATTTTGAATTTTGACAATATACGTAATAATCACAAAAATCCGCAAATTGTTTTAAGCTAGAAATTCATAAAAAATTTTCTTTTCAATCTTAGACTTGAAAATTTAATACAAGATTCCTTACAAATTTGTCAATCTTTATCACAAAAAAAATGTCCCCCGGAAATTCAAATTAAATTTTTATTAGCATTTGAATTTCAAATATTGACAAAAATTCGTCAAAACCATGAATATTTGCAAATTATTTTGTAGTTCAAAATTCATAATATTGTTTGTATTTATATCTAAGGTTATAAAATTTAACACCAAGTTTTCCATAAGTTTTGCTTTAAATAGCTATAGAGAAAATTTGAAGCGTCATTATAGGAAAAATGTTTTGAGCGTTTGAGTTTTCAATTTTTATGAAATCGCGTAATGATAACGATTTATCCTCAAACCAGGTATTCGTATATCTATATTATAATATAAGATATTATGAATTATGATAACTACATGATAACTACACTAATTGATTAACCATGCCATATGCAAAATGCGTCTTAATTGAAAAATAAAATATTTGTTTCAAAATAGAATATATGACAATATTTAAATATAATATATCCTAGACTGACAAATCATCTCCGTTCAGAATCGTTTTTCGTATACAATGATACCTATCATTGCATTCAAATTTAAACCCATCCATTACAGTAACCTACTGTACAGGAGAGCCACATCCACAACTTACCCGCTTTTTTTTAAAATGATTTTAATTTGTCTATTGGAAAAAATCATTGCACTGTATTGAAGTAGGTGATAAATTTGATAAAAACGATACTGATTGGAGACGGAGGTTTGTCTTTTTGGTAACCATGGTTACCAAATATGTAACCAATAACATGTATATTACAATTCTAACAAATGTTTGTATTTTGTATTCACAAAGATCTCGTTTTACCTACCAAAGAACATACTAGATCCAGTTTTCTACCTACCTCGAATTTGATGATTGGAGCTTTTTTTACATTATCAGAAAATGTGCTTTAGATATCAGAAAAATACTTGGGTAGGTACATGATATTATCATTGTAAAAATCAACACATTTATTTTTCGCCTCAGAATTTAAAATAATAGATAATGCACAAAGTAACTTTAGGTACAATTGATGTGTGAATTACAAATGTTCAACCACCTATACAATAGATATAAAATGTCAATATAATGGCTATAATATATTTATAGTACCATACCCAAAACGGCTAAAACAAATAAAAATAATAGACGTGCGTATATTCGACAGCAATTTAAATGTAGCATTAATTTTGCAATTCTTTATATATATATTTATATATATAGGTATATACATATGTGATTACTTACGTATGTGTGTATTTGTCTATATGTCTATATGTGTATAATGTATGTGTCATGTGTGTCATACCTACATTGCTACATTACGATTATTAAAAAAAAGGTCATTGTTGCTATGTGCACTTACCTTCGGTCAAATGTTACGTTGACAATATACAAACAATTTATATATATATATATATATCAAAAACAATAACAAATGTATACTGCTAGCACAAAATCCAATTTCACACGCCTGTGCGTTTGAATGTGAGAAAAAACTAGATAAATACCTATATATATATATATATATACATATTATAATAAATACTAAAAAGTGAATCCGTCGATTCAATTATGTTATAATAAAAATAAGTCGTCAACGTATTTGTATAGCTAAAAAATGTTTGGATATACAACTAAAAAGTGTTTTTTAGGTAAATACTTATATTACGAGTACAATTTCACTTAATCTTTTCAAGCGTCCTTTCGAAACACAGCCATAATATACATGCATAACAATTTAAAGTCGTAAATTATGTTTATATGTGTGAAATTCTTAGTTATATCAATGAATTTGGAAATAGTAAGATAATAATTAAAAAAATTAAACGTTCATAATGATAACATAGTGGAGAAAATTTGATTAACTTTGGTTGTTCGAACCTTTTAATTTTTTTTTTTTATAAGCTAATCGATTCGACCTGTACAGATTCTGTAATATATGTATAGGTACCTACTTATATGTTTTAAATAAACCAGTTTAGTCAAGGATTATATGACAGTTATTTTTTAAAATTATTGTCCCATCTGAAAAATCACCACGTTACATCCATAATACATATTATATACTTATTTATGTAATAATTAATAACTAATAAGTTTAATAACTCAATTATGTATACAATACACCAGACACGTCTGCATAAAATTCATGGATATTTGATGACAAAATAAGGTGACCTACCAATATGTCAAGCATGTTGCATGTGGCACAGAATTACAATCAAACGTATCTTTGAAGAATGCAAAATACATAAAAAAAGAAAAACTAAGAGAATAACTAAACATATAAGCCACGCCATTGGAACAAGTCTTAGTCCAAATCCAGAAGTAGCAGCATATATTTTTTCATAGCAACACGAATTCTCCTATTACAATAAGATTTTAAAACTAACAACTGTAATTATTCATTTGTAGGTATGTACTTTGTTTTATATATATTTATTTATATTTTTGTCAAGTATAGTATTAAATGTAATTCTAATGGCCTCAGATGTCGAAGCAGAAATTATCAATAAAAAAAATAAAATAAAATTGAATTCTGATTTTGCGTATGGACGACCGATGGTGTTTCAGAGTGTAAAATGGGTGGAATATTATAAACAGTCAAATTTAGTTGATAAACTATTTAATATAATATAATAAAATAAAATCATAATCATGATTTAATATGTTACTGCAATACCGATATCTACTTATATTCAAATGTACTTGTAACTATTAATAGATTAATGTATAAGAATATAGGTAGTATAATATATAGTATATAGGTGCGTGATTTTATTATGACTGTCCTTATATTGGTTTGGTTATATTTAAAATTATATTATGTAGTGCGTAGTGTTTCGACTCGTTAAAATAATTAACAATTAGGTATCACAGTTTTTTTTAAATAGAATTTGTAAGAATTATATTCTGTTGAATTCTAGCAAAAAATTGGTTTATAAATGTGTTACATTTACATTAAGTACAATATATCTAATTATATCTAATACGATATTATTAATATTATCTATAAAATATACACAATCTAACCACAAATATTTGGTGAGTTAGTCATAATACTATTGTTTATTATATTTATATATGAAATAATGAAATTCGTTTTAACTTTAACCGCAATAGCGTTATCGTATGATGCATATTGTGTTTACATAGTATTATTAACATAACATGATACAATTACAATACAATTTTGAATAATGCTCAAAAGTCAATAAAAAAATAGTTATCAAGCGTACAGATAATAACAGAAATGAGTAATAATATCAAACAGCTCCAGCGGTGTCGATGAAAGAGAATTGTTTTATATGTTCTACCAAAAGGACCTTAAACCCGTATTATTATTTATCTCCATAAGATATCTTTTTAAAATTAACGTTGAACAGTTCACGTCTAATCTCATCAGTTTTAAATTAAATATTCTAATCTAAATATTTTAATCTGATAATAAAAGTTTGAATTTACTGTGAACTCTATCACCAAATTTAAAATTATAATAAAATGGTCAGTGTTCTGTCATATTATACTTATCGCATTGTTTTGTGGTTCTTATCTTGAAGCGAGCTATATTATGAGCAGTTTTAATTTGTAATATTTTACACTATACTAAACAGAATAAAAATCTCAAAAAAATCTACGCCTGCGTCGGATTTAAGTTTTTGAAATCCAATTTTCAACTAAAAATATAGTCAAACTAATAAATAATGATAAAAAAAACCTGAATGTTGATATTATGAAAATAATATAATTTGTATAAACCCATATAGCATATCTATAACAATTTAAAATATAATATGAACTTAAAAAATTTAAATAATTTATATTCATCAATAACAGTCTAAATCTAAAAATATTAAAACCACGTAAATTGCGTTTCTGATTCTGATAAATATTTCGGTTAGTAATGTGAAATACATTTTGATGACTAAACACTGTAGTTTTTTTTATGGATAAACGTACAAAAAAATATATTTTTTAATGCATACAAATTGCAGCCTTATCAATTGTTTATATATATATAATATATTGTGGATTATAAAATGTTTCAAACAATATTATGACATTGTCTGAGGTCTGCTGCAGGCTGCATAGAAAAAAATGTAATAAATATTATATTATACGCATTGTTATCGCGAAATCAAACGCGTTCGGCGTTCCATACATTACCCATATTATATATTATAGATATTAATGATATTATGTAGGTACATAATCAGCTGCAGTCGACCCGTGCACGAGCGAAATCGAAAAGACTGAGATGCTGTGTAGAAAAAAAATAAAAATAAAAATGCCGTACAGGGAATAAAATGAATTCGTCGCATTGACCGTGAGTAATGAGATGTGCCAACTATCGTTTCCTTGGTAACAGAATATACGCGCGTGTTCGCTGCAAATACGCATTTCATTCCGCATTTTGTATCATATTATTATCATGTTATTGTTGCATTATTATTATTATTTACTAGTATAATCAAGTTGCCAACTACATTATGTGATTACTAATAACGAATGACTGTAATAGAGATGGATTAACATTTAACATTAAGTTCGATGCAAGTTTATGTGAGAAAACACCTAGGGGGACTAAAAGGGAATAAACGTATCTAATATGCCATATCGACACATATTGTATGTTTATATTGTACTTATACTATTGCATCGGATAATCTTTGTTTTCATTGATTATGATATAATATATATATATACATTGTTTATTGTAATACTTACAAAAATTAATTACGGTAAACATTAACGATTACCTACCATTGTAAATTATTAAAAAAGAGTTTTTATTACATATTATATTTTAATAGAATTCATTTTACTGTTTTTTTTTTATTTTAACAAAAATATGTTTATATAATTTGTGATTTATGTGTAATAAGTAAATTTGGTATCTAAAACTATCGCATCACTGCAGCACATTATCACCACTGCATTTGAATCGTTGAGTTAATCTATTATCTAACATTTTCACTGTGTACTACAAGTTTTTTTTTTTAATCATTGCAGTATGATAGTCCATTGGGTTTACTTCCATTTTTTTGCTGCGGCCATCCTATTACAAAATATTACAGAACCGTCACGATATGGGATGCCTATTATATATACACGTGAAGTTACGTTAATAATAATTATGTATTATAACTTATAACAGAATAATTAATCGTAACGTAAAGTTATTACTTATTATTATTATCGAGCAGTCGCGTAATTAAATATTTAAATCATGGATATACAATAATAATAATATAACAGTGTACGCAATTTATGTATAGGTGGTAGGTGAATAGCCAATAGATGTAGTATATGTTCGGCTTACAATTTTATATACTCTATAGGTACTATAGGTACTACCTACTTACGCCAGTTAAAATAATTTTGATTAAAAATAATAAACACATTCGATTGAAGTAATATATATTTAAGTGCGGTTGGGTATATCTGTATATAATATGTTGTGTATATTATCACCTATGGCTTTAATAATAACACACAGATTGAACCGGTACACCAGTACACGCTATACGTTGGTATATCAGTTGCTACCTATCTATTTATTATGAATTGCCGCCTTTTCTATTCATACGATTTACCCGAGTATAATATAGGTACCTATCAGGTATCATTTAATCTCGTAAACATGTTATTGTGCTGACGTCGATGGCCTATATCGACAAAACATGACGTAGGCACAGTGATGTGAAATCGAACCTATATGAGGTTATTGTAACTACACATATTAACTAACCTAATTGAAGGTTTATATTGAAGTGTAGTCCACCTATATATATTATAGTGGCGTAGCCAGGATTTTTTTCTGGGGTGGGGGGGGGGGGCGATCAATTTTTTACACAGCGTTGCATTAAATACCTACTAGCACGGCCGAAGCTATAGAAAACTAACAAAATAAAGATGACAATTTAAAATTAGTAAAATACAATTTAAGAATTTTTGAGTGAATATTATAGACCATTAAAATAATTTTTAAATTTTATTAACATTTCGGGGAGGGAGCTGCAGCCCCCTCAGCCCTCCCCCTGGCTACGCCACTGAATTATATAATATACAACAATATTTTATCATTGTATTTGATTAGTTGGTATACCTAACACGAATAAATATTATATATAAACATTTCATTTTTGCTTGCAGGAGGAGAGTGTAATAACACATTGATTAAAAATTTGTGTCAATATAATTAATCACACAAATATCAAATGATGCAATTTAATTCTTTTTAGCCTAAAAATATTTTAAGGCTTAATGAGTTAATTCTTGAATATTCTAACGGATTGTAAAATGTAAATGTTTACATTTTTACAATTATTTAATATTTCACAATTTGAGGTTCTTCCTTTTATTTTGATCAATAAAAATAGGTTTTTACCACGGTAGATTATAGATTATGATCTACTGTGGTTTTCAAGATTACTGGTCTTTAGACAAGTTTGTTGAAATTCTGAAATTTAAAACTTGATTAATTTAAAATTTTAAAACATTTACACCTATTACCTATATATTTGAGGAGGAAGACTTTGTTTTCAATTTGGAATTTAAATCTGGGGATTTTTTCAAATGCTTTTCAGGTGGTTTAAATTTTTCTACTCGTACCACACTATTGCAATTAACGTAGGTACATTATATTTTTTATTTTGAATATATTGTATGGAAGTTGTGCAACGATCAAATAGCCTAATAAAAAGTAGCCTCTGATATATTTTTGTATATTATCATTATAAAATAGTATATGATAAAGTTTCACTACATACAATCATACAAATATACAATTGTATTAAAAAATCCTACGGCCTTATATTATACGCCTTTAGTCTGAGAAGCTTAAAAGTATCCAAAAGTTAAAAATCCCACTATAGAAACTATAATTTGTCATTATTGCAGCATTATAACAATTTGGCAAAGGTGAGAAACTGGGAAAGTTAATGAAAATAATTAACTCAAGTTAAATTAACAGAACACATGATCTATAAGTTAAAATTAACAGTCAACGAATTAAACATTTTATTCGATAATTTAAAAACTTTAGACTTATATCAGTTAAAAAAAATATTATTCTATTTTTTTTAAATTAGTATGTGAATTGCATACTTTTAATACTTTTATCACATAACATTAAGAGTAATTGTTTCTATCTAATCCAATAAAATATATAAATATACAAAATTATTTTATCAAGAAAAGAACAGAAATTTTTGACGTTTGTGCTATTATATTATTTTTATATTAGTAATTCATATTTATGTACAAACGAAAAATTTCGGAATGTTAAATTTTTAAATCAACTGAGAAAAGCAAAGTTATTTTCAACTGTAAATTAATCTAGTTAAGTTAAAAGTTAAAAAAACTTTAACTTTTGAACTAGTTAATTTTAACCTATTCGGGGATAATTCAAAGTGTTTATTTTTTCGTTCAATCACGCTGTATACCTACGCTAGTACGCTACTGTATAATAAATAATAAGTATACAATTTTAAATAATATATTACATCATATTATATGCCATGCTTTTATAATAGCAGGGCTTTACCCTCTAATCATGCACTACAAGTCTACAAACGCATGACAAAAAAGCAACAGTCAATTTAATTTCAAAAATAATAGGATTAGATAAATGTATGTGTTTGATGTATATTATATAGACTACATTATATTAATATTATGTCTAGATAATGGTCGAGTTAGCTGATATCTATATAATTTTGTAATTTTCTAAGTGTGAGGATGGATGTATAAAAAATAGAAAATTGATCACATTTATAGTATAGGTACCTACCTAATAAATTTTCATTAAATTATATATAATACACTGCGCGCTGTTATTTCAAATAGGTCCTAAATATTATTATTATTTTCTTTAATCACATTGATTATTCAATCGAATGAATTAAACAATTGATAATTAGAAAATAATAATATATAATATTATATCCAAACAGTAAACATCATCAGCATGCATAAATACACAATCTATTATAAACTACTTTAATACTACAGCAGTGTAATTTTGTCCAATTCAATTATTCGGGTAAGTTAATAGGTATATGCACGCGCTGGTACTCAAATTATACATAATATAATATAATATTACATATTAGTAACATATAGTTTTGTGACGTGTGAAATATGTTTATCAGAAACATAATAATACATAATTCACGAATTCAATTTATTATCATTATTATGTGTGATGTATAATAATTATCATGATACAATAATATTAATAATGCCATGGTGTTATAGTGGTATTGAATTTTGGTTTTGGAAAATTATATGACTATGATGTGGATACAAGATATTTCACAAATATTATAATTTATTGTAAGAATATATTTTAATTTTTAAGTAGGTAACTTAGACCCTTGACAATTCTTACTGGCTCTTTTTGTTGTTCAATTTCAATGTTCACTCAGACATAGCACGAACGTTTGAAATTAAAATATTTTCTGTTTTATGGTTCAACTGAATTTTCCTAGTAAATAGCATAATGAATACATCATTAAAAAATTAAATTTTAAACGGAAAAGTGTCTATATAAATCATAAACGAACATGGAAATAAGATAGAATATCATAATATAAGTAAGATAAAATATCTTTCCAAAACACTACCTAAGTATTGGATATTTAATAGGAGGTATGACCCTTCCATATTATAAGGATTATTTTTGTTTTTAATCCCTAGCTAAATGTTTAAAAATAGTATCTTATAATAGTTTTTAAAAAAAGGCATCTAGCATGTATAACTGAACGACCGAGGTTGGTATTTTCGTATTTCGTTCGTTGTTTAATATAATATGTGATTATTGTGATTAGTGATTAAAAATATAAATATACAAATGTCGCCTTTTTTAATGTCACAACCATGATTGTGTTATAATCTATATTTTATCATTAACACGTGTGCGGTCGTGATGAGTGATAAAAATGTTTTATCTTAGTGCGCAATAAACGATATTCATACGATGTAAGAATAAATTTGTATTTATGTAATTTATTATCGCTATACTATAATTTATAGTATACGACCGAACCATGAATTCTATACTTATCCGTAAACGTTTGATGGAATTTTCTACAGATTAATAATGTTCTATACACGCACGAGGCAATAATATTTTCCATAACGAATCCTCCACACGTATAGGTATACATAATATGTTTATTACATTTTATATTTATATTATATCAGTAAAATGTAGCTTTACTCGTACGTATTATACTTAATATATATAGTGTTTTACGATAGACAGTACCTTATAATTACTATATGGAAACGGCCACGGTCCGCCGCAGTGTGTATACGAGAGTATAATATTATAATATTATGTAGGCAGCCAATGTACATGATAATAAAAAGTATTGAAGTATCATGTATAATATGCAGTGATCGAACATTTGTGTTAACGAAAAATGAAATAGAAATATCGTACCTAGGAGTTATATGTTTGTAAGTACCTACTTACTAATAGGTATTAAATATGCAGAGTGATTATAGAATGTTATGTATCCTCATACTTCGATTTAACAATGCACACAAAAACAAAACAATTGCATTTTTCTGTAATAATATTGTAAATTGTGTTACTTTTATTCTATTGCACTACTTATTAATTATCATACAATACTTATTACCTATGTAGTATGTATTAATTTATTTTATATATCTTTATTCTATACTATTATATTATTTAGTAAATAGCATTAAATTATGTGTAATTTGTATTTACCTACTGTTATATTTTTACTTAGGTTCCTGTTTTGTTAACTAATTGTAAATAAATACTGTGCAAATATATTTTTCATTTTTCAATAAAAGAAAACTGTTTACTATAAAATTAAGTTAGGTGGGTTACCCTGGCACCCCAGTGTTCGAATTTTTTATTATTTTTTTTTACCATCATTAATTGTACTATAATTTGTACCAATTTGTACCGTAAATTTCAGAAATTGTACCAAAGTATTTCCCCCGGAAAAATCGATTTTCCGCTGGGGTGCCAGGGTAACGTTACACCAGCACCCCCGTTGCTAAAAAATGGACTTTTAACAATTTTTTTTTTACCATTAATTGTACTATAATTTGTACCGATTTGTACCATAAGTTTCAGAATTTGTACCAAAGTATTTCCCCCGGAAAAATCGATTTTCCGCCGGAGCGCCAAACGTTACACCAGCACCCCCGTTGCTAATTTGACTAATAAAAATGTTTGCTTACTTATACAGCTGAATTTGCGCCTTTTATCTGTCGGGTTGAGTATTTAAATGCAGGGTACTATATCATGAGCAATATTTGTATTTTGTACCTAATTTTTCCTAGTACAATCCAGAAGACAGAATAAGTTTGTAAATTGTAACAATTTTTTTAAATATTAATTGTTCTATAATTTGTAATGATATGTACCACTAACTTAGGAATTTGTATAAAGTTCTGCTCTGATCGCTCTTAAATATATATAACTATAACAAAACCACAAAATGTATTATAGTATAATTATTAATTATCATTTTGAAGATAAATACTATGACGAACAAAATTTACCGATTTAGCACAACATTTTTTTTAAATTTATTCATTTTTTTCGTTTTTATACAAATTATACTCCCATATTATAATACTCTAACAGAATTATTAAAAACATTATTCTATACAGTTCACATATTATTATGTAATACCATGCGTAACACAATATTATATTAATACGTATTGGCGTATTTACAAATTCAAGCACTAAAAATAATTATAAGAATCGACGTTTATCTAAAATTAACTTTTGATATGTTTTTGATATGTTTATTATTAAATTAAATGTATATTATATTAAGCAAAGAAATGTTGTATTTTTATATTAATACGTTTATTTTATAATTTCATTTGCCTCTTGTCCTTCATGGAATATGTGTGCTAAACGTGGGTGCTAAACGTGGTAGAATTCCGGCTGTTAGGAACCTAGCCATCTTATAGACGATGAGCTGTTGAATAATAAAAATCAAATACGTGATGTTTTAAATTTTAATGAAGCAGAAGGCAAATGTAAGTAAAATATTATGTTTTAACTTTTTAAGTCATGGACCTGTAACGATTTGCAGATTACTGTCATTACTAACTCATGAAAATATGTGTATAATTGAACTTTCTTGTGGAATTACTTTTTACCAAGTAAAAGTAATAGTAAAAGTGGTAAGTAAGTTTTTACACTTTTTACAGACTTGATACAAATTCCTAAGTTGGTGATACAAATGGTAAAAAATATAGTACAATTAATGGTTTGTTCGTCATAGTATTTATCTTCAAAATGATAATTAATAATTATATTATAATACATTTTGTGGTTTTGTTATAGTTATATATATTTAAGAGCGATCAGAGCAGAACTTTATACAAATTCCTAAGTTAGTGGTACATATCATAACAAATTATAGTACAATTAATATTTAAAAAAATTGTTACAATTTACAAACTTATTCTGTCTTCTGGATTGTACTAGGAAAAATTAGGTACAAAATACAAATATTGCTCATGATATAGTACCCTGCATTTAAATACTCAACCCGACAGATAAAAGCCGCAAATTCAGCTGTATAAGTAAGCAAACATTTTTATTAGTCAAATTAGCAACGGGGGTGCTGGTGTAACGTTTGGCGCTCCGGCGGAAAATCGATTTTTCCGGGGGAAATACTTTGGTACAAATTCTGAAACTTATGGTACAAATCGGTACAAATTATAGTACAATTAATGGTAAAAAAAATAATAAAAAATTCAAACACTGGGGTGCCAGGGTAACCCACCTAATTAAGTTTAAATTTTTCAATTTGTACGAAAATATGGTTTAAGCCACTTCTAGATAGTTGCAGGTGTTTAATAATATACTCATAATTATGTTCATAAATAAATCATTATTGTGTATACAACATTTCATTTTTTAAATAATTAGTACCTATTAAATATATTATTGATTAACATAACATAAATATTATATTATATTATTTTAATTAATATATTTATTATTATGACAATATGATTCGTAATAACATTGAGTATATTATTATTTTGTATAATATATTGACTATATATTTTACTCAATGATAATAATAGCTACCTAATAAACATGGTTGTTGTTATTAAACTAATAGATACGTATTACAATATTGACTTGTAATTGCAACATTAAAATAATTTTTATTTTTTAACTTTAATGTTATTATTACTAAACATATCAAAGACACTACTAAGTTGCTTGGTAATGATGTCAGAATGTATTGCGGTAACATCATAATTAAACTGTTACTCTTACTAATCTTACTGGTACTGATTATATTTTGATTTGTATTGAGTAAAAACAAAATATTATATTCATAAGTTACCCATACAGATGGTTTGTAAGTAGAACTAATTACAGTTAGGTTCTGATTACCAAAGGAGATGTAAAAAAAACATTTTATAGTTAACAAAATTTGATTAATTATTGCATTTTATATATAAATATACTATATATATATATATGTATATAAATATACATGTTATATATACATATATACAGGTGTCCCACAGAGATCTGACAAATGAAATAACTTTTGTTCTAATCAATATTTTAAAAAAATTTCTTTTAAATATAATTCATAGACACTTGCGCTATATTTTTATTATACATTTTTTATTTTTTAATACTGAAAATAAAAAACTGAAAAATTGATGAAATTTTTTTTCGAAATATTCAATATAGCCAATTTCTAAATCTGATTTTTAGAAAAATGTATATGGTAAAAACACTTATTTAAGTCAAATGGCTGATTTTTTACAATTTTTTTAAATATCAATATTTTCGTTAAGTAATTACGATCGAGTTTATGTTACAAACATTTTAATTTCAAATAATATAAAGTTTTTTAAAAATATTTTATAAGAACATTTTTAAATAGGTGCATGTTAAAATCTAATTATTTTTTTTATTGTATTTATTTTAATAATATGTGATGTATAAACTATAAATTACTATAATTTACCTAACGAAAATATTGATATTTAAAATTTTTTTTAAAAATAAGCCATTTGACTTAAATAAGTGTTTTTACCATATCAATTTTTCTAAAAATCAGATTTAAAAATTGGATATATTGAATATTTCGAAAAAAAATTCATCAATTTTTAAGTTTTTTATTTTCAGTATTAAAAAATAAAAATGTATTCTAAAAATGTAGCGCAAGTGACTACGGATTATATTTAAAAGACATTTTTTAAAAATATTGATTAGAACAAAAGTTATTTCATTTGTCAGAATGTCAGATCTCTTTGGGACTACGAGTATATATGAGTATATAGTTCTCGGCCAATCCCAATAAATTGCACGAAATACGTCTTGCACCTGTTAATTACAGAATAATTTTTTATTCAAATCGCAGTCTACAATAGGTACATCGAAGAATCTCAAAATTGTCCGTCTGTTTGGGTTAATCTCTAAAAATCAAAAAGCTACACTATCCCATGGATAGAATATTTTTATTGTTCATATATATTTTTGTTTATCATAGAGGTGCTGTTGGTTATACAAATGAGAGATTTCCACCCCAAAATTAACAGTTAAAAATAAGATCTATGGTAAATTCCGATATATTTAATGATTTAATTTTTGCCCATGATACTGGTAATAGCTTTTTGACTGAATATGTATTTAAATTGTTGGTTTCGCAAGGGTACATTTTTGGTATTAAAACGATATCATTTCTTAATAGTTCATAGCTACACGGAGAGGTTATTTTTATTAATCCTGGGTGATTGTAATTTAATTTCCGGGAGATACAATTACAGCTATATCTTCTTCTGCGCTAGCATTGATGAGTACCGCAACAACTGTGAGGATTTAAAAAAAAACATACCTAACTTAACCAAAGACTGAATTAAACATGATTATAAAATAATTTTCTATCACTCTGTACGTTAAATGATCACCCATATACATTATACCTATAACCGAGTACTTCAGAAAATATTATTATAATATAATTAATAAGTATTATTTTTAGGTTTTATATATTTTTAATAACTTGTAGTACTTATAACTAAAACTTACATTAATGAAATACTTACTATATTAAATTGCTGTATTAGGTTTTAATTTATAAACACTATTGACTACAATTTAGTTTTTGGTTTGTTTAAAAAAAAACCAAAATGAAGGTTAGCTAGTGTTGTGAAAAATTAACCTTTTTTTTTTAAATATTAACTTGCCTAGTATTAGGTTTGATTAAGGTATATTATTTTTCCCCGTGTTTGATACTTCTGTTTCATAAAAAGGTTTTATTCTTTGCACATGTATGATATCTATGGTTTTTTTCCTTTTAAAATTAAATCTACTTTGTAATTTACGACAGATATTTTTTCAATAATAGTAAAAGGGCCTCTATATATTTTATTAGCTAATTTCTTTAATTTATCTTTTTCGTTGAAATTTAATTTTATTAAGATTTTTGTCCCGGTTTGAAATTAATATTTTTGTGACTAATGTCATATTGTTTTTTCTGAACAGCTTGTTCATTTTTGACAATTTTTGGAATAGTGCCTCTAATCTTTTGAAGTTGCTTTAGTGCTTTAGTTAAGTCAAACAACACGTCTTCTGTAGTTAATTTATTATCTATAGGTTGGCTTGCTTCTATACCGTGGAGTAAATAAAATGGGCTTACTTTTATATAATCTCGAACTTGGGCTAATATTATAAGGTAGTTAACCTATACGATGTATCGATAGACGATAATTGAGTTATATAGGTAAGATAGTCAAGTAGTCAGTAGTTAGAAATCACCATGGCACAAGTCCATAAAAAAAAAAAATAAAAAAATACATCGACGTTGATAAATGTATTTAAAAATTAGTCAGCGATTATGATAATTGTAATATTATGAGTTTTTTAAGAGAAATAGCACATAATTTAAGTATGATGACCTGAATATTTTTATTCATAATTTTTATAGCATTCTCTTAAATATACCTAATTATTATATACAGTTTTTATACAAAAATAATAATATAATTAATATAATTTTTATAGCATTCTCCTTATTTTAAATTATTTATATATTCATATTTTATAATGACCAACCTAATTTCTTAAAATAGCCTTACGGTCATACGCCGAAACGACCCTACGCCGAAACGGCCCTATGCCGAAATGGCCACACCGAAATGTCCTAGACCGCACATTTCATATGAGCAAGTATTGATTTAGGATTATTTAAACTAATTTTTCAAATTTATAGTTTAATGAGTCAACTTAAAGACCCTAGATCGTATCTTTCTATTACGATAAATACAGCAACAGATATCTATACTCTTAGAAAACCTTTTCTTATACAATATTGTGAAAATAAAAATCTAAAATCTACTGGAACTACTACCGAATTAAAAGCTAGACTAAGTAGATATTTAAGAAGAGTATAGCTCTTTGGAATACGTGGATGGTTCATTAGACATTTAAAAACGTAATATAATTCTTAATAATTCAATCACTAATAAAATTGATTTATAAAATTTACTGAAAGACGCTGAGCTATCCGATTCAAGTCCCGATCAAAAAGACAGCAATAAAAACCCACCAAAAACTTACCCAACATCATTAGCATTATACGAAAACTTAAACAATAGTTAATTTTCAAATATAGTTGGAAAAATCTTAGGAAATTCAAATACTTCTGGTAGTAACTCTCAAGATCAAAGCACCCAATTATATCAAAATACCTTAATACACTTTGAGGATTCTATTACTTCTCCCGAAAAATCAAAACACATACCTATATCAGAAAATAGTGCTCAACAAATAATCAAGCTAATCCTAATTTAAACACCAATTCTATTCTACCTCCACCAATTGCACCGAGCAAAAGGAGAATGGATGAAAAAACTCTTATGATTAAACCTGATAATTTCACCGGGACTGAGGACGTTAGAAAATTTTTTAAGCAATATAATAAGATTAGCGAAATTAATGAATGGAATGAAAACGACAAACTAAAATAATTTTCAATTTTTGTTAAAGGCACAGCCAGTTACTTTAGAGTAACTAATTGCTTTACTATTTACTAACAGTAATTAGTCATTCTGCAGAAATAGTCAATTGATAATACATCGACGCACCCACACTGGTGAAAACCCGTACGCGTGCGACGTATGTGACAAATCGTTCAACCAGAGTAGCCATTTGACAGTACATCGACGCGCACACTGGGGTGAAAAATCTTACGCGTGCGAATAGTGTGACAAATCGTTTTCTACAAGCTCCAGTTTGACGAAACATAAACGTACGTACATGGCAATCTGATCAATATGATATCTGAGATATATAATATCAATAAAAATATCTGAGATCCAAGGATTGTATTGAAATAGGATAAATCATATTAACAAATAATGTTTGTATTGATAATATATTGTATTTTTTATATTTTATAATGAATATATTATTTAACACGCTATTTATTCATAATTTGTTCTTAATTTGATTACATAAAGATAATTCATACAAGTTATTCTTACAATATTTAACTTAACATCTTAATACATAATAATCTACATATCAACAGTGGTTGAATTGGAAAAATAAATAAAGGTGGACTCTAAATTAAGTTTAACAATCAAGCAAATCAATTTAATAGTAACCCTATTCCTTGATGAATATAATAAAGAGCTACGCTATAATTTGAAGAAAAAATAGTAGCTCAGTCCCCCCGCGTCCTCCCCCAATTCAACCACAGCATATCAAGCATGGCAGTATTAAAAGCTGGACAGTGATAACAATAACTAATCATCGTTGCAGAGGTTCAGTACAAAACACCAAGTGTATCTCTATTCAAACGATAACGAATGCACAGTTTTAGGAAACTAGTTTTATTATAAATTTAGATAAAATATATTATTTCTGTGTTTAACTATTTTAATAAATTAGAAATAATAGTATTAGTGTTTTTCGGCATATAAGCTTGTTATAATAATATACATTCAAAATTTTGTCTTTTTTAAGAAAATATGAATTGTACGACTTAATTTAAAATTATCATATTTAAAATACCAAAAAATGTAATCAATAATGTAAAGTTTAAGACTAATGGCCGTTGTCGCCGATGTCCTTTTGATCAATAAAAAAAAAAAATAAAAAAAAAAAAATAATATACATTATACTCATTATAGTACTCAGATGGGTTGCGTGCAGTGCACAACTATTACGCCACAATGTTATATTTTACACTTATTATGAGAAAAAAAAACATTAGTTCTCACATGTTTTATTCACCCAAATGGTATTGCAATATGGTCGGGGGACCTTGTTACGATATTAGTTATCCAGAGAAGGTTTTCTATTCCTTATGGATAAGTTTTCCGTAGCTGGGGGTTAGAGCACTGTGTATGAGGTATTTCATCAATAATAAGACACGTTTGGTTTATAGATCCATATTAATATTATTATATTAAAAATAATACTTTACTAATGTAGATGGCTGTTAATAAGTGTATTTGGTGAGTTCGCTCCTGCTGATGGTGACTGTCGAACTAACTGCTGTGTGTCGTTTTTATAATAAGTAATTATGTGCACGGGTAGAAAAGTGTTGAGTGCGTATATTATGTTGTGGTAAATCATAGTGTGTGTTAAGTGTGGGTATAATATATATATATATATATATATATATAAGGTGTAACGAATGTTACAATATACCTACTGAAATTCACTCTAATTACGATGTAATTTATTTTTAAATTAACACAAATGAAACACCTACGACCTACGTTAACCTAACTTAACGTTTATAGGAACAGTACAGTATATGTCATGTCGTGTATATAGTAGGTATATAGCGCATAAATAATACATATGACATCGTTGGACGTTATATACGGCAAACTTCCAAAAAAGTTATACTTCATAAAATGTTATATACATCATTAATATAGTTATTAGTGTTTGGTATGAATGTATATTTAGTAATACATTTAGTGTTTAAGTATTTTACACCCGTATTATATATTAAGCGTAAAGTAGGGTCTCGATAATCCAAACGAGATTGGGGAAAGGGGTCGTTCGGATGGGCGAATGTAAGTGCCCACACGAGATATAACAGGTAAAAATCACACAAGGGTATGCATAAGTAAGTTCCCACATGAAAAAAATTACAGGCGTACGTAAGTTCCCACACGAAAAAAAATTATACCGAATACAAACTTCCCTCCCTCTTTATTCAGACTTAGGACTGACAACTTAAACGCAGTTGGTGTGGTTAAAATTTATTTGTTTTTGTGCTGCATAAAAAAGTCCAATTAATTTTTTAATTGAATCTAGTCCAAATATATAATGAAAATTAATAATATAATGTGTAGTTATGGTCCACATATTATTTGTATATAGGTATAAAATAATAAAAGTTGTAATAATAGCATTGATTCTAAAATCAATGATAATAGTAGTAGAAAAAAATTAAATTTTATTTTGCTTATTGCGAAAGCTCAAATATACTACATCGAAGATAGTGCTAGTTCTGATACAAGTCTTACTATAAACAGTATAAACACTTGCGAAAGTACAAATAATATCTGGACAATATACCTACAAATTATATTATTAATTGTTATTATATATTTGGACATTTGAACTAGATTAAAAAATTGATTGGAATTTACAAAAGACTTGACTTTTACAAAACAATCAAATTTTAACTACGTTTAAGTTGTCAGTCCTAAGTCTAAATAAATGTTTGTGTGGGAACTTACGTACAGGCCGTACAGCTGTAATTTTTTCCGTGTGGGACCTACATATGTACCCGCTTACCTACTATGTTTCGTGTGGGAACTTACTAAACCCCGTTCGGATTACCTACGGCTTAAAAAAAAACATCAATTTTATTGTAATTTAAAATATGAAATTTTATTTTTATTTGTATTAATTGTGTAAAAACTCGTAATTTCAAAAGGCAATGAATATATTAAAATATTACTATAATTATGAGTATAATTATGAACTTTACTGTTTAAAATATTGATTTTTTTTTTGCACATTGGTTCCCATCAAGAATTGGTATGCTTTGTCCCACATAATTGAAACATTTTTTTACCGGAAAATATTATTTATAAATACATACATATATGTACATATTGTACATATTATGGCGATAAGATAATTCTCAAGCCCGTTCGGATTACCGCGTCTTTCAGATTAGCCTGCAGTGTTCGGATTATTGAGACCCTACTGTACTTACTACTCATATAACTATCTAGTTGTATATATTTAATCAGGTTAGATACACCGTAAAGTATGTATGAAATATATATATTTAATTCTATATATAATAAGTACAGTTCAGTTATTAGAGAAATACCGTGGCATGATAAACCTCCCCTTTTTTCGTCCATGATATTAATTCCCCTGTAGCACATAATCTCTTCAATAAATACCAGTATTCCTCCTCAACCCCTATTTAATCGATTGTACATTTAGGTTGAATCGTGCTCAAATCTAAAATGTATGACGTAAAATAAAAAGTTAAATGTTGGTACTCCAAGCAGTTTTTTTTTTCAAATGCTTTGATACTTCCCATATTTTATTTTGATGGTGGTGTGTTGATATGTCCCTATGTGTGTTGAAATTCGGCTGATAAAAATTGATTGCATAATTATTAGGCTTTTAGTTAAGATAAAATCAAAGTTTTTGATATAGTTGAATATCATCGTGACGCGTGAACATCCCCACTTATTTTAAGCCACTTTTACTAGGTACGCTGAAGATATCTTCGATACATATAATTATACAACTCTAACGGAGTATGTATAGCTTACACTGCTTACAGTATAGATTATAATATTATATACTATTCAATCAGTGTTGGGCGTTATATTCGTTTCATTTCTGACGTCGGCCATCACTGAAAGCCTGAAACGTGTTTGTATATTATTTAATAATATAGGCAACGTAAGATAATAATAATTGTTTTAACGTGGACGATCGACGCTGTAGTTATAATATTTCTAAAATAGTCGTCATTTTAAAATTATAAGTACATCACTTACTAAAATTTTAAAAATCGAAACTCTTAAAAACGATATGTTGGACGCACAATCGTCCGTATACCAATATTATGCAGAACGTATTTATATAATATGTCTAATATTATATATAATAAATTATAGTAAAAAAAACTGATAAACATATTACTAGAGATCGTATTCGTAAACGCGTTTGCCAGTTATGACTTACGATTAGCGATTTCTTCAGTTATGTATCGATTATTATATTTCATCGCAAAAAAATAATATCTTGTACCAATATTGTTTATTTTAATATAATATAATTTAACCGATTCGATTAAAAATACGGCAATTATCAATTACGTATGCATTATCAATAGGGGTGCCCGGATATCCGATTTACATAGTATATTATTTTATGAGATGGGTTATACTTATGCCTAATATTTTGTACTCAGAATTCAGATAGTCAGATATATAACTATATTTTAATAAACATGTACGCGTGTTTGCAGGAATCGGATAAAGCATATGTTTACTTGTTATGAAAAGTGAAAATCCATTTTTGTTATTTTGCAACGAATTATATACAAGTAGATAGATACGTTTTTATATGTTTTGGTATTCGGTGACACCTTATGTTCCGTATAATATTAAAATGGATTTCTAAGTCAATTTTATTTATTTTTCGAGATGCAGACAATATTATATTATTTATCCGAAGGCAACAAACGGGACACAATTTTTTATTCATATCGGTGGCTACCCTTTGGACGTCTTCCCCTCTTGAGTTAAATGCGCGCTAGGTCTTTTAACGACCCTATAATTGTGTGAGTGTATATAGAGTATATATTATGTATATGATGTGCAATTAAGCGCGAATAAAGTCTCCTGCTGGCATGCTTTCCACTGTAGTTGTCGTTGTCGACTGATAATTATTTGTACCACGCGTAAAATTTAAAATTATTCTACGAATAATCACAACAACTATTGTCATCGTACAGCCATCGACGTATGTTCAAAAATATTAAAAGCATTAAAAAATCATTGTACTATTATTATTGTATGTATTATTTCTTGGGAAAACTCAAATAAACGCAAGTTCTGGTTCTAAATAGAATTTTAATTTTTAATTTTTAAACATATCATTGATGCATATTACGACTTATCACTATATAATATCAGAACTTTTTTTTGTTTTTACAAAACTGTTTATACCATAACAATTTTCCGTAAGATATTAAAAATGCAGTTCTTAGATTTAATAAATACATATTAATACATTATTATAGTCATTAGCCACATGGTATATTTATAAATAGTTTTAATAAGAGACCATCTGACAATCATGTATTATATGTAAAAGAAACAATATTTTACTATGATAGATAATCAAAAATTTAACCACTAATTATTTATGAAAGAAATAAAATATTTAAAGCAAAAAATAAACTGACAATAGTGACAACCTTTGTAAGTTGAAACTATGTAAAGGTTATTAGTTCGTACTGAATGCACAATATTCGATTTCAAACAAAATAAGGAATATATAACTCTGCAATTACGTAAAACTATACCTAAACAATAATTAACAGCTTATCGTTTAAATATATTATAATATTATATATTAATTATGATACTACATAATATACGAGTAATAATAATGCAACAAATAAAAAACAATTAAATGATATAATTAAAAAAATTTAATTAAATATTATCTATATTCGTTTCAACAATTATTTGTTAGGAATGTTTTGTTATAGTCGTTTTCACTTTTTAAAGTACCTATGTGTCGACCGTCGCAACGGCATCGGGTTTTCGAATTTCATATATAATTTCCTTTTTCGCTTTGCGGTACGTACCCAAGTCCGTATTTTTTTTTTCAGAAACGCCCATTTTCCGATCGGCATTCGTTACGCTGACATCCGGAATTGATGGATTTTTTTTTTAAAAATGAGACGAAAATGTAATAATCACTATAATAGTGATAATAATAATAACAACGATACACGAACGCCTATAAACGACCTACATACGACCAAGAAAAAAAAGGCGGGTAAGTCGTGGATGTCGCTCTGCTATACAGTAGGTTACAAGTGGGTTACTGTAATGGATGGAATTAAATTTGAATCCAATGATATTATATTATCATTGTATACGAAAAACGATTCTGAGCGAAGACGGTTTATCTGTCTAGGATATATTATAGATTATTAAAAATTTTCAAATCTTAGATTTAAAAAGAAAATTTTTTATGAATTTCTAGTTTGAAATAATTTGCGAATTTTCGTGATTTTTACATATGTTGTCAAAATTCAAACTTTGAATGCTTGTAAAAAAAAATTGTGACTACGCATTTCTTTTATTTTTCAATTGCTATTGTAAAAATATGATAGGAGCTATGTATTCAATTTTCAAATCTTAGATATAAAAGGAACATTTTTTTTGAATTTCTAGCATAAAATAATTTATGAATTTTCGTGATTTTTAGGTATGTTGTCAAAATTCAAACATTGAATCCTTGTAAAAAAAAATTGTGAACATGAATTTATTTTATTTTTCAACTGCTATTGTTACAATGTGTTAGAAGCCTTGTATTACATTTTCAAGCTTTTCTACCGAACAAATAATTTTTTATCGATATTTATAGAAAAAAAAAAATAAAAAAGTTGAAAAATTAAAATGTCAGTAAACAGCTCAAATCAAATCTAAATATTTTGAAAATTTTATCATATATATAAAATGCCTATATAAACATTCAGTAAAAATCTAAGTATCAGTGGTCATTTGTTTTAGAGTTACACCAAAATACTGATCACCCAAAACCTGACGAGACACAAAAAAAAAAAACACACAACATGGTAAAATCAATACATTCATCGCTTCGCTCAGAATCTAATAATGACAGTGTAATAATATCACGAAAATAAAAAATGCAAGCCCAAAATGTTTGTAAATAATATACATATTTTATATAATATATAGGTAGTTAATGTTAAGCAATGTGTTAATAAAGCATAATATATGGTAAAGTATAAAATATTTACATAGAGGAACTTGTTGAAAATTAATTATTATAGGTTTATCATAGTAGGTACGGAATAATTGTTGATTTTGAAATAATTTATAGATACATATTAAACACTTTAAAAAATAGCTAATCGCAAATTCCTAAATTTATATTTATGCGTTATTTCCCGGAATAATAAAAATTGCAGTTTTTTGAAGAGCTAAATTGAAAAAAAAATGTATTTGGCTTATAATTAGTGTTATATTATGTCTTAGTTATATAGGCAATTTGTAAGTATTACTTTTTGAAATCAAGAGACATATTATGTTTGATATTTGATAAATGTTTGTTTGAATTTTATGAGTATACTGTAAGTACAGTATACAGATACAAATTTTGTATTTATTTTATTTTTCAATCTTATAGTTTTCCAAAATTTTCCTCCTCCGGACCCACGGTAGTGTTGTAAAATTTACCGCGGACCACAACTTGGGAATCACTGCATTATATCCATCATATTTATATAAAACTTCAAACTGCATTGATGTACATAGATTTTAGTTAAAAAAATAATGATGTAATTCGAAGAATTTAAGCCACTGCAATACAACACTTTATACAAAGATTATTATAACTCACATTATTACATGTAATTTGTTATTATAGTGCACTTATAATTTTTATATGCATACCAGTTGTTAACCTATATACGTACCATATTCACAGTTATTTGTATTGGTTACTATAGTTTGAAAATAATACAATCATATCGTCAATTAACGACCCTAAATCGTGTATACATGCAGATATAATAGTGGTGACATTGCTATTAGAAAATAATGTTTTCATATAAATGCTACGGACTTTATTTTTTTGTTCTATGCATAAATATGTAAAGCCAGTATTGGTACCACACTACATGCAGAACTTGTCATATATTATTATACTTTTTTGACTATAGGACACGCAAGAACAAGTGACACGTGCCCTGACCAAACAGTTGACCAAAAAGCCAAAAAAAAATATGACTTTCTATTCTATTATTATATAGGTTATAATATAATATACGTATATTATTAAAGTATATATATATATTGTACAGGGTGAATCTCCAAGCCTGACGACTCCTATATTTTCCTTAAATTACGAATTAATTCAAATTCTGATTGTTGGAACATATTTTCAAATACCTACTTATTATTTTTAATTACATTATTATTATTACTATCATTATAATGTGGAATATGTAAATATAGCAGATTTCCGCGAGTCCTCTTCAAGGTTGCACTTTTTGGAAATAATATCATTCCATAATGTATCATATTCTTGTATTTAATTTATTTATATTTATGAAATTAAAATTAAATGGATTAATTATCACATTATTACTTAGGTTTGTATACTATTTAAGAAGTGTCCTATGATGGCAATACCAATTTTTTTTTTACGTTAAAATTCGAATAGTTAGTTTCGAGTTATTTAACTTTGTGTACTAAGTACATAATAGACCCATATGATGATAGGTTTGGTAGGTTTTCGGACTGTGATGATTTGAAAATTATAGTAATTTATTCTAATCTATAAACATTTTATAATTTGTACAATTTGTACGAGTATAATAAGTAGGTAGCTACCAGATTAAATATTACATCTATTCTTCTTTTTGTAAAATAATCCTTAAGGTTTGTTTGATTTATTATTCTAAGTATATGTTCATTGTGCATAAACATGTACATTTTAATATTTCAGAAATAACTCATTCGAATTTTTATTTAAATAGGTACATTAATACATTTTCAAGTACATCATCTGCTTAACAATTTATAATAAACAATTTTGGTTCTAATTTAAAAAAAAGTTTTACATCATCAAAGGAAAAATTTGGGTTGAACATATCCTTGGTGTATTACCCTGTATATCAAATAATATGATGTTATGCCGTGTGTCGGCCTGACTACCAAACGACAGATATTATTAATATATTTAATATTTATACACACACACACACATACACATACTCATGAATATAATATGTAAGGGCGTATAGTGTATATATAGTACTACATATATATGTGTGTGTGTGTGTGTGTGTGTGTGTGTGTGTGTGTGTGTGTGTGTGTGTGTCTATACGACTATACATATTATATATGCTATACCTATCAAGCTATCTATTTATGTATACTACGGACAGTCGTATTCGAAAGCGTGTGTATTTTTTTAACTAAAAAAATAACGTCGAATTAATGTTTGATATAATCGCTCAACACGCGAAGTACTCGGACACTGCAATATATTCTATATTCATTATTATTTGTACAAAAAACACGAAATACCAGTACATTATGTTTGTTCAACTATATCAAAATGTTGTTGTCATTAGATCTTTGTATATACCTACGAATTTCTATTCGACGATGGCGGACACTGTGTGACCTACGGATTTGATGTGTGCATCAATCTATTTTTTTAAATCCACCATAATAGACACTTTAACTTGGGCACAAAAAACTTGTGGATGACAGAACCAAATCATAGCCGATAGAGTTTTATTGTCGCACTAAATTTAAAAAAAAACATAATTTTTGTAAGAACTACAAATAATGTTTATGAATTTTTGTTATTTTTTGTTTTTATTTATTATGTTTATGATGTATCAAAATATAGGTAAGTCTTGGTATACGTTATACCATATTTTGTTAAAATGTTGAGTTTTTATCAATATTATATATAACATACTCGTAATATTAATGATTTGAGATTCAGTGAGAACATGCAAGTGTGTTTTATAATTAGTGACAATACATATAAAGATTAAAAAAAATTAAATATTAATATCTCAATTATCTTTATACTAACTTTATTTTATTCTTCAAAAAGATAATGAGTCCCATTTAACATTTTCGTGTGTTTAACATCTAGGGAATGTTATTGAAACTCATTGTAAAAAGAAAATTTTGATCTATGAATATAAAAATACTTTATAATTCGAAGCTTAATAATATTTTAAATTTCAAACATATAAATATATATATATATAATATGTATATAACTTACTTATGATTTATATAGAAATAAAATACATATGACTCGTCTAAACTTACTGGTGTTATAGCTCTAAACGTAGTTAGACCAATGTTTATTTGTCGGTCACAATACCTATCATATTTTGTAACAATAAATTTAATCATTGATTTCAATGTATAGTGTTATTTATAATAATAATTTAACTATTTCAGGCATTTCTCCCCATCCACTAAACCACAAAAATTAATCCTGGTCGCATCACTGCAGAGTGTGCCCGGCGGAAACAAAATAATATACTTTGAGCTCTGATAGACAGCATAATATACCGAGGGTACCTACCTGATATAGGTGGCATTTTATTATAAAATAGTAGTAAATAATATTATTTAGTAAAGTGACTTGGCTGTGTATGACGTAATAAATGACAGACGTCAATAACACTAAACTATTTAAATTGAGGTAAATGTAATAAATATGCGTACCCACAAACGGGCGCTATACAAAAATTGTACAACATGATGGTGTGCATTTATCTACTTATTTTATATTATATTATGTACAAGTAGAGTACGACTATAGACTTGTATAGACTTTAGGCAGACAGTATAAGTATGTAGCGAGTTCATCGTTTCGCGAGGCTAATTAATTGAATTAAAATGTAAGTAATACGCACATCGCGTGATAAACGTTTAGCTAAAGATTAGTCGGTCGTTCATAAAATATTATTTTCGCTATTAATTAAAACGTAAGTGCAACATATTATATTATGAAATTACAGAAATATATAGAGATTTCCATTTATATATAGCACCTAACTAGGGATAATTGTATTGATGAGTCAAGGTATTATTCAATTAAGTTGATTTTTTCCGGAACGGGAATAGTATCGTGTGGTTGAAAATCATCGGCTAGGCGATTGCCAAAATAAATTAGCTTGATATTCATCCGAGTTCACTCAATTGTTGTTGACTTAGTGAATAACGACAAAAATATTAAATACCATACGTTTTTGATATCATTTTGTTACTAAGACCTTGTATAGGCATTATATTACAAAGTTATACCACCATCAAATTATTATGGTACGAATGTACTGCAATTATAAAATAATATTACGTATTAACCAATATAATCCACGAGTTTTCCTCAGATTGGTTTTGGTAAAAAAACGTTGGAGACAACGTGAGAGTGGCTTTACCAGTTGACAATGTTCATAGTTAGATATATACCTTCCATAAAATTTTAACTGGTGCCCGTGTACTTTTTGGATATTGCTTACTGAAATACTATTTGATATATATTATACAGCATCCTACGACGTACTATATAGACGCTTTCTATATTTGGTCGGAACAAGGACTTCAAAAAGTCCATTGGTCTTGGCGCTTAAGCTACCAAGAATAAATAGGACTTACCTGCGTTTAGGTTAACTTTATTAGATGCATTCGAGCAATATTTTAATACTGATAATGCGTTTGAGCAAATGATTTTAAATTATTGTAAGTGTCTTATAATAATTCGTATACTTACAAAATATTTTTAATCATTGTATTATTGAGTTTGTTATTGTTTGATTCATATAAGTGAACAGACAATTTCGTTGTTAAAGTGTAGGTTTTAGTGTATTAAAATATATTATATTATTTATTTTATACTGTATTTTGTTATATTATGCATATAGTTGAAATATTATACGTATATACAATGCATTGTAGTTACATATTTAATACCTAATTCCACCACAGGCATAGCATACAGGATTTTGTTTTGCTGCTACACAGGCCATTGAGGCTAGGGTTAGATATCAAAATTTATATAAGCATATAAGCTATGTTTAAATAGTTCTAATATTTATACAAAATGTTTTAATGATCAAACAAATAAATAATAATAAACAAAAATATATTATTAAATTATACTCTCCAGTACACAATTTATGAAGTTCTATGCAAGCCTGGACAAGTTAATGATAATTTTTAACTGAGTTAAGTTAAGTTAATGGAAAACATTTAAAAAAGTTTAAAGTTAATAGTTAATCTAATTCTTTTTTTAACTCAGTTAAGTTAAAAGTTATATGAACATTTTCAATTAACTTACGTATTATCTTAAGTTAAGTTATTTTTTTTTTATATAATATCTATATAAATAATAAAAATCATATATATTATTGACCACAGGAAATAGCCAATAGCTTTTCTATACATAGGTATTGAATTAATAGAATTATGTAGTAGGTATGAAAAAAATACAAAATTGAAAATGCCGAAACAAATACAATCTTTTGATTTATTAACACACTAATACAGACAACTGACAAGTATTATACATTTTTTTTAAATTATTAAATAAAAATAACATGGTATTTAAGAATGTACTCTGAATACTTTTTCAGGAAACTAAAAGTCTAAAACTGTTTGAGAATATAGCCAACTATATACTTCATTATATTTATTATTTAATTATTTATAAATTTACTTAAATCGAATTTGATTATAAGTAACTCGTTATTTATTAAGTTTATATCAATTAAAATAAGTTAAGTTAAAAATTAAGTTTATGAAAATTAAATTTTAAAAAGTTAAGTTAAAAGTTAAAATTAACTTAACTTTTAACTTTTTAACGCGTTTATGCCCAGGTTTGGTTCTATGCACTCACATTTATATTTTTTTCAATGCTAAACAATAATAAATTATATAATATATATATATATATATATATATTAAATTTAATAGCTAAATAAATTATATTGCATAGTAGGTACGTGTACAACGTCATATATTATTAAATGAGTACGCCATCTTAAACATTTTATGTAATTTAGTTTAATGTTTTTGGAACGTATGTATCATGACGTCCAATGGGTTAAAAAAATGGCAATTATCATCGTAATACATAATATTGTAATTAACTGACGATATAAAAGGGTAAAAAACCTAAGTTAAACATAATTTTAATATTTATACAGTAAAATGTGCGCTAGAAAACAAAAATGGCTGACTCTAATATGAATATAGTATAAACGGGATTAAGGCGTGCGAGCACGGGTCGTATAAGTGGGTAGGTGGCCTTAATTATTATGCATTATTCATATTTTGGCGAAAAATGCATAAACAAGTAAGTATAAATATAATAATAATATTGTTTAATATCACACATACCTATATAATATTCTACTATATTATAAACAATATAAATTAGAAATGTTATCGCCAGTCGCTTCGTATAATATAAAAGCGTATATTTAATTTTTGTAATTTTACAGTGGTTGGTTAGGTATAGGTTGTACACTTCTATAAAATATATACTTAGACTATAATATACTTTGCACATACATAAAGTGTAGGTGTTTCAATAATGTACCTATGCCTACTGCGAAGTGAAATTATAGTTGTTGATTGATCTGCAGTGACCAAAAGGTATTTTTATGTAATCGCAAATTGCCCTTTCTAACAGCCAATTTAAATGTTTTTTATAATTGAGATTATTTTAATATTGTTTGCTATAGGTGCTTTCGCACTTACACGCGGGTTACTCAACTGTCAACACTCGACGACTCGGACGGGTCGGCCAGGTTTTAATCTTCCATCCACTATAACAACGTTCCAACGATGAGAATTATTATAAACCTTATCATTACTTATCACACTATACTATATACATTAAGGTAAATAAATTGCACAAAAATCTTTTGGAAATTGTTATGTTATATAATTAAGCTTTTATTTATTTATTTATTGAAATAAATCTACAATCTATACATATTTTTTGTACAATTGTACAATGAGTTTGATAAGTGACAAATAAAAGTAGTTAACATGAATCATGAGATTAGGAAATATACCCAGTGGTAACACCCTATAAAGTGACAGTATAAATAAGAATAAGCTATTGGAAAACAATTTCAATACATTTAAATCAGTAAATATTCTTCCGTATAGGTATATGAATTATGAGTATACCATAGAATAAATATAAATGTATAATATGCATGTACATACCTATGTATACACTATACATATACCTAAACGTGTACCTGTAGTCAGTGGTGAAATGAACCTAAAATAACTGAAGAGCAACATTAAATTGACATTCCAAACCTACCAAAAATGTATATTAACAATAATAATATATATAATATATTATATTATATATCTATATATAATATATATTAACTAACAATTACTATTACTATTTGCCCACTTTAATTATTATTTAGTAATTGTATTGGCTTTGATATTAAGCAACCACCCATCCACCTGAATATTAAAAAAATAATCGAGAAGCAACTGCTTCTCAAAGACCATGTTCGTTTCGCCATGACAGTATATTAAATATAGCTGGGCTATAATTTTATCATGATAACATTTGAATTTAATACCTAATAAAACTATAGGTGCCTATCCGTATATTGACCTATTAAAATAATTGTCCGTATAAAATAATAAATACGAAAAAAAAGGTTTAGGCGCCTATACCAATATTATAATGTTCTACCTTTTTTTCATTGTTATCTACTTCCTTAATTATATATAACATAATATTATAATATGTATATACATTATACACTTTTAATTTTGAAATAAATCGACCTCCGTTTAATTTATAATCAATTTTTCTTCGATCGAATTAGCTTTTCCCGTTTCTACATCATTATAATATTATATTGTACATGGCCGTGTATTATAATATTATATCCTACGCTGCTGAATAATAAAATTATGTCAAGTATATTATTATTCAGTCGCAGAAATCGAGCGACAGAAAATAGCTCACAACATTAAGTATTTGTGTATATACCATATTCCTCTATTTTTTAGACTATACTCATTCGTACCGGAATTCGGCGAAAATGTCGTCGGAAATAATGCTATACATGGATGATATAATATATTATATACCTACCAACCGAATTGATGTCATTTATTATATCTAATAACTCTGTGCATATTTTAACCGAAAACGATTTAGGTATTCAAACGAGTCTTTACATTTTTCTAATTACATTTTCAAGTTATAAATGGGCAGGTCTGTATGACTATAGGTAGTATTAATTACAATACTGTCGACGAACATATAATATATGTTTGTCCTATTATTATATATTAATACAGGATAAAATAGGTACAATAATAATATATATCGTGAGTAAGCTATGACTGATGAGTAACATCACTCAAATCTTAATGGGATCACTGGCTTTAAAGAATCAATAGTATATCAAAAAAATTTGATCCAGAATCGAGCAGGATTCGTAGTTCCGTCCCGAATTTTTCTTGTCTCTGATTTGTCATAATGCACGACTTGCGTCGACTAAGTGGCGTAAGAGGCGTACCATGTGTAGATTGACTCGCAAAAAGAGGAAGATTTGCGTGCAAGTAAACCCCGTGACCTGTTCCGGACACATTATGGTCATGTTTTGCTAAACATTAAACGATATTTTAACTTTTATATTGAATCATAGTTGTTGTAGATCATTGTTTCGAGAAACTATAAATATAAAATAGATATTCGTCTAATATTGCTTAGTCGTGGAAATAATTTATCGAAACCTTTCGATGACACGCAACTTTGGTGCGAGTATGAGAAAAAACGGACGTCGGCGACTACATAATATACGCCTATAATATGTATAAAACCATAATATTATATCATTGTAACTTCCTGGTTTGTACCGTTCGCATAGCACCTAACCTATGTATGTGTGCGCAATATTTGTGAATCTAAAATGGAATACAACCAATAATTATTTTCGTTGAATATACCTACAGGCTGCTGTTTATATAACATTTCCTAATCAAATTCAATAACATCTTAATATATTATAATATAGGTATATAATATTATTTACGTTCGGAATCGACATCGATGCAAGTAGACATATTATTGGAAACACGCACACGTGATATTGCTTCGGCTATAAGTACATAATATAACATATTAAAATGATGTATATTGCTAATATATAGTATACACTATATACAGATACAGTTGAATTTTGAAAATTCTTTTATCAACATCAAAGTTAGTAAATCTTACATATCGTACAAATACACATAATGTATGATACATTACATATAGGTACCATAAACGTCAACGTCATTATGTTTATATAAGTACCTAGTCTGAATGTCTATAGGAAAATCTAATACGTGTTGGTCTGTCAACTTTCATGACAATGTCAGCATTTTTTGTTCAAGAATTGAATACCTACTACATATTATATAGTCTCGATAGTTTTTGCTCACGATAATTGTTAAACGATGAATGTTTATTGTATTTTAAGACGCCTTGGTATATTCAAATAAGATATTTTTTTATATTTATTTAAAAAAAAAAAAAAAAAAAAAAAAAAAAAATGATAATTATATTTTGGATTGACATAATATAAATCTGGTATTTTATATAATAATTTATTACGGATTTATACAATTTGAAATAAAATAAATTTTTTTTTTATTCATTAAAATTTATAAACAACTACTTGATTACTTATTTGATATAGTGTGTTGGTATAATACATTTCATAGACGAATAATAATGAGTTCATCAAGCGATTAGCTATGTGCACATGAACATGGTCGTCGGAATGCGTACATAAATATTATAATTACAATTAATTTACTATTAAAAAACAATTTTATGTATAATAGTTATGATTTCCTCCAACAAACAAAATATATCAGTCAACAATACAACTTTGTACAGTTGGGTTACTTTATTAATTGATATGGAGACATCGTATATACAGATATGATATAGGGTTATGACTTATGGACCATTTTTTTTTTTATGATTAATTTATTATTTCTTAGATCCATAAATAAAAACACTCAAGTCACTCAGTTCTAGTTTTCTTATAACTAGTGGCTAATTAAACTGGTAATTACCATTGATAGTTACCAGAATTACTATTTCCGCCTTTAAACAATGTCGCCGGTTAATATTTTACTACAATTTCAATACCAGCAGTGGTTCTTAGTCGTGTTGAAAGAATAATGTTTTCTTTGAGGATATTTCTAAATAGGCCCAATTTGTTTTTTGTTGAAATTTTCTTTTGTTTCACTATTACATTAGATTTTAGTGAGAGAAACATAAGGATGTGATTTGACGTTAGCTCTATTAGTCCATCAACTTCCGTATAATTTGATGAAATGTCTTTCATTACATAAAAGCCAATAAGATCAGATAATTTATCTGGGTCAGTCAACCGGTATTATGTCGGTTTTCTAGTTGAAATGAATGATTGTTTTTTAATTGTATTTGCAGATTTGAACAATTCCTATTCTTTGGTGGTAATCAATTTTGATTCCCAAAAAGTGTGTTAGACATTATAATCTCCTCCAATAATGAATTTAGTACCAAGTGTTTGGACGAACTTAATAAACTTTTTTTCAGCTGCTTTATGTCTTGCTGGACAATGTATATTGCAGATATATTATAGTTAGGTCATTGTTTCCGTCATTAATATGGTTAGGTTAGGTTGCTATTTGCTTGTAAATGTTCTTTAGGATGCTTATCAAGTTCGTAATGTTTTTTTTTTTGTACTGTTGTAGTTCTCTTATAAGTAACGCTTTATTTTCGATTTGCAGTATGTCTTTCGGTAAAGCACGATTGAGCATAAAACGATTGAGCATAGACCTTTTTAGCAACACGATTGAGCATAGAATATTTTATGTGATGTTGCCATATTCACAATATTTTGAAATTTATTATTTTCACTTGTTATTACACCAATTATTATAATATCAGACGCGAACCGTGAGCCGAGCTCCTCGGTTTTATCGATCAATAACTTAGTTCCGGAGCAAAAGGACGTTTTAGACATTTAGCATCGGGGGGAAATATAAGATAATTAAGATGCAATTCCAAAATTATTAAAGAAATAATATTAGTGTTCGATCACCTATAGTCGCGTATAGTGCGTTTCGTATAAGTGCTTTTATAGTTTCTATTTTTTTTTAATATGGATATAAGTAATATAACAATTATTTTATCAGAAAGAGGCAAAGAATTGGCCTTAGTGAATTTATATAAATATAAATTAATTGGAGAGCGCAAAAAAGATAATCTTTTAAGATGAAGGTGTACGAATAATAAATGTTCAGCAATAATGTTCTCAGGTTTAGATAAACGTAAAGTGATTGAAACTGCTGGACAACATAAACACGATCAAAATTGTATTGAAAAAATAGAAACACTAGTTTTGAGGGAAAATTGCAAGAGAAAAGCTGAAGAATCAATTTTCACACAGCCACTTAAAATTATTCGCACCGAACTTATTTAACTAAATATTTTTATGCCTATAATACAGTTCAAAATTGAAAATGACAACGTTGCAGGGGTTTTTATGCTCAATCGTGTTGGTTTTCTTTTGTATTTCAGTTTCCTTTGATACGCCGACAATTTATGCTCAATCGTGTGGCGAAAAAGGTGTTTTATGCTCAATCATGTCGCAGCCATGTCTTTCACCACAATTTGCGCATTTTGCCTTTGATTTTTATGTTTATGAACATTTTGCGAAATGTGACTTTTCCTACATTTTACACATTTTGGTTTTTTTTAGAAATTTTTGAATTGTAGCACACCTTTTTTCCCTGAAAATTCCATTATTATTGTATTTGAATGTTCGAAAAATTACGTACAAGATGTGTTAGTTCGGATAATAGTTTCACAAAAGATATAATAATGTCACAAAGGTTATATAGTTTTAGTGTGAAAATGGTTGTACATTGTGCACTTCGGTCAGTTTGAGTGTGACTCACTTAAAATATATTTGTTCATAATAACTTACAGGCCGACAGGCCGTGACTCGCATTGTAAACACAAAAAAAAAAGTATAATATATATAATAACTTTGACAGTTCTATTTTGTGAACTCTGTGAGAGGGAAGAAACATATGTGTTGCTTATTCGGTGTGCGATACGCTACTAAATTAATATATATTATATATATAACGCATAATGACTGGGTAGGTAGTCATTTTTTTAATCGAGTAAATCATAAACCGTTAATAATTGAAAACTCGACTGGATTTTAATTTTATTAATATAGAAGTAAAGCTGCTTTTCTAAATATGTAATATAGGTACTAATACACGTATCTATGTATCATATTATAAGTATCTATCTAAAAATATCGTAGTATTTCAACACTATGTAATTTAATAATATTAAAGGTTTTTAAATTTTAATTCGTGTTTAATATCAAATTAAACTTTAAAAGCGTCGTGTGCAAAATTATACGTTTTATTGCGACAAGACATGATATTTACCTATTATATTTTGTATTTTAAACAGGCGAACGTGATCGTTTATAATTTTATCGAATTCGGAGCTGGTATTTTATATGTAACTCTTTGTATCTGCGAATGACTCTAAACGCAAATATTAGAGAATCATAATAATATTGTATATGGTATTAATTTTGAAAAGTACCTACATTATTGTTGTGATATATTATATCATAAATTATACTTTTTTTTCTACAAGTACCTATTATTTACTAATATATATTGGTAATGTATACATTATACATGGTTATCTGTAATGGTATATAGATAAAAAAGTAAACGTCCACAAGTTTAACATAAAAATTATGTTTATATTTAATTATATGGACATATTTATCAGAGTAAAATTAAATTTCTTTAAAAATATTTACATTAACGATGTTTGTATATTTATTTATTTTTGAATAAAAAGTGAAACAAGTGGTCACATACATAAGCAGTGAAACATCTGTCAACGGATACATCTAAATAGCGTTTTCGGGAAAAAACTTTAATTGTTCTGCAAACTGAACCCTTTGAATAATGGACATCTCCTGAACAGTGGACAAAATTGTAATGATTGAGAGTGTTTAGTATTTAAAGATTTCACTGTACATATATATATATTAAAACAAAATTGCAGTTCGATCTATCTTATTTATTCAGTAAGCGTATCTTGTATCGGAGATGGAAATATATAACATTTTTAACAACATAAGTATAAAATGAAAATGTTATATTGGTATATTATAAGTATATTTTATAAAATTATTTACACACAATTTTTAATGTGATCGCACTGTCATTTTCTTAACGTATAAAAGGTTTTTAATGTTATCTAGGTACATTATAGACGGTATATAATATATATATTATAATATGATATATGATATATTATATTATGTTTCTATTATATACATATAATATAATCTTACACTGAAACACGTGCATTTACATATTATTATAATATTATCATCATATTAATATATTATATTATTATGAATGTCACGGGTGCCTGAAGTGTTAGTATTACGTGAAATCCCCCCTTGTAACTTTTAAATGAAATTTATCGTGGTTTACGAAATTTTTTAATAAACAGTAACTCTAGCAATTCTGCCGTCTGACCAATTTTGTAATTAGCAAAAAATGAATTTTGTTTTTATGGTAAGTGCTTTTTGGTGTTTGATTTAATATTATATACTCCCACCACTCCCACCTACCTGGTAAAATTCCTTCAGGCTCCGACGATGAACGGGTTCTGTTGATTGTATAAAAACCTCGTCATTCAAAATTCTCAAAACTCTCTTAAATATGAGCGTATTATAGTATACATAATACAAACGTTTTTGTCGTTTGTTAATTTATATTAAGACGTCATATAACACAACATACTATGATTACACGTTGTTATGATATCGTATAATAGTGTGTATATTATATTGTAATATTTATTGTGTGACAGTGCGGTATAGGTAGGTGGCGTAGCTAGAGTGTGTTTTGATAATTCTAGAACACACTTAAGTGAAACTTTTTTGGCGAAAGACATTTTAGATATTTTTGTATCACACGGGCTTACCTGCAATTCTATACAGTATCGAATATACATAGAGAATTAAATTTCATTTCAAAATAATAACTTGTAAAAGAATTAAAGTGATAATATTAAATTTCTTTTTGGTGATAATTGATAGCGCGGCCATATTTCACGATCGATAATGTTTTTTATTTTTATTGAATCACTTAAGGGTAGGTTACCTAACCCCCCACTAGTTAGACACTGATATAAGCTAGCTCCATTGTCACTTTGGAATTTTGAAACAAAATTAACTCTTATTGTTTGTGCTGGTTTCAACTTTTAATCTGCAATCGTATGTGCTCAACCCCTTCTTAAGTTGTCCAATATTCAAAGGGGGGCATGGAACTATATAAACATATAATAAACCTAAATTTAGGAAATTATAATATATATTCAAACAATTTGTCAACATTGAATGAACAGTAGGTATATAAATTAAGAGCATACATATAGAAACAATTCGATCGAAGCAAAAATAAGTCAATGATGGACACTCCTAGACTAGGGATACAATATTTAAAGGGGAATGTACTTTAAAATTATATTAGAACGATGGTGATGATGATGGGACATTCCAAACAACAATTGATTTTTCAAAAATTATTAATAATTGAACAGCATACTCGTATTCGTTTTGATGTCACGAATGAACCATGAATAAATAGTATGTATAACTGCAATATATTTAATTCAAATTATCAAATTAATATTGTTGGCCATCAAAGTAACATTTTATTATTTAATAGCATTAAGTTGTGAAATTAAAAATTTAAATATCTAAAAATGTCGAGTGTACCTGCATGTATACTGAAAATTATTTACTTTTAACCTGATTAGGTTTACTTTCTATTATAGAATAAAATAATATATTGAAGTTGAAGATTGAACCATTTTACTGCTTGAAAATAGGAAGAACACAATATATCGTTGTACATTTAATAATAGTTAATTTATCGCTCCGCTCAAAGTTTTAAAAATTAAAATAATATACAAATAGGAACAATGGAACTCTGAATTCATATATTTTAAAGGATTTTGATGAGTTTAAAAAAACAGATGATATAAACAATAAAGTATTTTAAAAGTTTTTAAAAATAGGAAATTTTTTTCGTGGGAAAGCAATTGCACATTGAAGGGCATCAGAATATGTGCTGCGTCCGTCACGGTGCACTGCCCATGCGCCTGTACCTATATAGATACTATTATTTATATGCATGGTATAGGTACGTCCGTAAATGAAACGAACAAAAAATATTCCAATATTTTATAATCGTATAAAAACCTAGTACCTACTCGGACATCTGCATAACATTATGCTGCCCGTCCATGGTGGCTGCTGACTAATACCTTATACCCTATACACACACACACACATATATATATATATATACACATACGACGAGGTGGATATTACATAGGCGGTACTTATATATACATAATAATAATAATAATAATAATAATAATAATAATAATAATAATAATAGTAATATAATATATTATAATGTCTCAGGTAACATAAACGTGCATGTGTGTACGTGTACAATATGCGGCGGACTAGCTGCAGCATATGTATAATAATAACGACTCGCGTCCGATTGGTGGGGCCGCGGGAATGCTCGAGCACCTACACATGTGTACCTATTCATATATATATGTATACTATATATATAGGCGTGATAAATCATATATTATAGTATCGTATATTAATATATAAATATGATTACATACATATTGTTTTATATTGGAGACCATACCTATTATGTTTGAAAAAAAAAAGTTTTTTTTTGGTTTGTAGTGTTTGTACCAGACCCACCCTCCTCCTCTCAAACCATTACAACTCACCACTTATCATTTCTAGAGGCTACAGTTACTAAGGTAAATAAACAACGTAGATTTCAAAATATAATGTATTCAAATTCATTGTGGGTACAGAAAGAAAATAAAATTTCACTTAAAATCGAGGCTTTGCACCCAAATGATTTATTCGGGTTATGGTTTCGGGCGCTTCAAAGAAAAATAGAGGTTGTGGTTTCAGGTTTTCTTAATTTTAAAGAATATGGGTTTTGTTTAGCTAGTATATTTATTCGGGTTATGGGTTATTTAAAATCGAGTGATATAGCAATTTTGTTGTGCGTAAAGTGTTAAATTTGATTAAGCATATTATAAAATTATATACCTACTCAACTTTTCAGTACTAACAACGAAATATTAAATAATAATAATATAAATTATTGAATAAAATATTAAAATTTGATTTTGAATAAATACATTTATAAATTATTGATTATTCCTTATAATCAAAATGTTGTAACTACTTATATAACTTATTTGAGATATACGAAGATCGGTTGCAAATTGCAATAAACTTTAGGCTTGAATTAAAATATAAATTATAAATAGGTAAATTTAAAATAGTTTTATTTAACTATTAAAATGAAGTACAAACAACAATTTATGATAATGACACCTTAGATTTAGAATAAATATAATTATTTCTTATAATTAGAATATTTTGTAAGATTTGCGGGGTTAGCGACATACGAAAATCACTGGCAATAAACTTCAGCGCAAAAACTGAATTCTCCATGAAATATACATACAAATTTATAGGGCACTTGAAAATTTAATATTTTTTTATGCGGGTTATGGGTTAAAAACCAGAATTTAATTTTGGTTTTGGGTGTTTGGGGTTATATGTCATTAAAATCAATCGGGTAATATAGGTTTATGGTTTTCATAATTTTTTCGGGTTTTTTAAGGGTTTTGGCTATACGGGCTAAACGGGTGCAAGGCCTTGCTTAAAATTAATACTGCCGATAGTACGATAATTTGGATTCGGACCCAATAACTGAATTAGGTATAGGTATACACTTTTAATTTACATGGTTTGTGTTGAATTTTACTCAATGTTCTCGTTTATAGGTATTAATTTAATGTGTATACCTAATACAATCTATAAAACACTGTTAATGTTCTTAATTTTATTGAGATTAAAGTATTATTAATTAATTTTGTTCGATGTAATGTTGCAAGTATAATAACACAATTACTTTAATTTGTTTTTACATGTTAGTTTAGTTTATATAGAATTCTTATTTTTTTTTTTTTCAATAGATATAAGTTTATTATTTTTAGCATTAAAGAAAATCAACATCATATGATTTTTTGTGTGGCTCGAACTAATCAATATATTTAGTGTAATTTATGATCAGTTTTAGGAACATTTACACTAACCTCTACTGTCAAAATGTATTAACATAATATAGGTACCTATATTTATACGAGTATACAGTGAATATTACACATGGTATACAGCATACGTCATAGATATCGTTAGATTTGTACTATACAGTTAAGTAAAAAAACAAACTCTATAAAAAAGAAAAAGAAATGTGCTATCATTATAATACGTATCTACAACGATTTATAAATTTGTAGCTACAGAGACAAACAGACAATAATGAATGGTACGATATTTTACTTTCAGGAAAATATGACATAAATATAGGAATTCTATGTATTTATAGCTAGAGGTTAAATTGGGCTATTCAATTTTATTTTATCCATTTCTTAGATATACTTGCCCCATTTTCCATTTTTATAATAACTTATGTTTAATTATTCAATAGAGAAGTTTATAATTTACATTACCTATAGCAAAATTAATGCAGTCTTGCAAAGTTGGATATTTACCTAATTATTACCTGTAATTAAAATGCATGCGTTAAATCATAAAATGTGTTTCTTTGGGTGTGCAAATATATATTAATGTAGATATAACTCCACATGATGAAAATAGCAGATTCGTTATCATCGGTTTCGATACGTCTTTTTATAACAGTTCGCATGTAAACTTACTAGCAAAAGATCATACAGCAGTGTAGCCTGCAGATTGTGGCCTGATTTACCAGACTATATTCCGTTTTAACAGACTAATCCATTTCACCCATCACTTTTCCGATGACACAATATAGAAATTGACGGATAATCGATGGATTTCACCGCTATGCCTTAAGATGTTAAGATATATCGTTGATTAGGGATGGCAAATAGTGATCTAGATCAATCGTTATTCCGTCCAAGCAATGTTCCTCGGAGTTTGTGTTTTGCACATCATTATAATCTTCCAGGTAAAAAATTTGGTCGGACGTTTGAGCATCGCGCATGTCTTAACTCTTAACAATTTTGAGTAAATTTTAACAATTTTAACAGTAATGAGTGATAGTTTTAGTAAGAACTGTGATATGAACGAGAATGATACACTATTTCATTAATAAAATAAGACATTCCTACTTCCTAGCCTATGGCTATCTATATCTATGGATAATGAAAAACAATATTAGTTTATGGCTATTTAAAAAAGTTAGTTAAATATAAATAATTGTACAAATGTATACAGATGAATTAATTAAATAAATACATGATTATAAATAACTAAATGCAAAATTATATTACAACAATAAAACGTAGGTATACAGATTAAAGACTGGAGGTTGAATTCAACTAATGAGATCGTGAGGGCGACCGCGTTTTAGACGTCGTTGAAGTGTTGCGGATGAACATGAAGATTGTAATGAATTATAGACATTTATTGATAAGGTGCGTATGGTCTGCAATTTTAACAATTTGGAGGTCTTTATATGTATTATTATTATTATTATCATTACCATGGAGCATTTGTAATAATTCTTAACACTTTATTTAAAAAAATTTGGATTATTCTTTAAGTGTGTAGCCAAATGGTTTCCCAAGATTGGACATGCATAAGATACATTATTACAATAATATACTAGTACCTATAATGTTATGATCTGTGCCTATATATTTGTGATATCGTGTAAGCTGAATATATTTAGCTATACAACATGCAGAATTGCATTTTAAAATATAATTTAATTACTGTCGACCTCCAAATGTGTCGACTACATTATAGCTATGCGACAAAGTACTGCACGTGCAGGCTATCTGACTATATATATATATATATGTATAACACCCTGGGTCGGGACGGGTCGTTATAATATGTTATACGGTTGTTAGAAATATCGGTTTTTACGACCGAAAAAAAATGAATATTAAATAATAATAACAATAATAAAACTTGTACATAATATATCATAAACATATACGTATCTGCGAATGTTATGTATCCTTCGTTCGTCCAACGACGGCCGTGGAGGTACGTTTTGGTTATTGATAGTAATAATTTAGTGCAACGACGCGGTAAGATGATTTATGTACATAAAAATAATAACAATACGCGTATAGTACATATTGTAGGCAAATCGTATATTTGCGTCCGACCACTAATAAATACGATTCCGCCTCCGGTTATATAATAATATATAACAAACTTACAATATTATATATTACATCATAACTTGCGCCCCATATATAATATATATTGTATAATTATATTGTACTGATGACACCCTCGTGCGTTTAATAACATAATAAACAAATCCCAACGAAATTTATTCGATATGACCGTAAGAGACCCATTTATTATTTAAGCGGATATTATGTGGATTACTCCACTTGTTTGCCCACATTTAACGTATATTATACGTATACGTCAAATATACCGTTAATCGTATACGCGTTTAAGTATATAATATTATAGGTAAACTCCATAACTTATATATTATATATGTAGATAGCAAAACAGAGGATCGACTTGGACAGCGAAAGGGACAATTCTTCACATAATAGCCAAAATTAATACTAAATGTATGCCTATAAAATATGATGGGAATATTCCCCTTACCATCTGCCATACATTTTTTGAAGAATATAACAGCTTATTATTGTTTTCGAAGAATATTACTGGAAAATGTTTTGGAAAAAAAACCAACCTAGGTACTTAATAAAAAAACTTTAATGTTACAGTCAAGCATATATATATATATGGGTAGCTATATTATTATTAGTTGAGTGCACTGGTCTTGTTGTACCTACGAATATTGAACTTTAAAACTTCAGCTTTAGAAAGTATAGGTAATGATTTCAAAGTCCCATAATATACCTAAACGTAATTAGATATAATGTGCAAAAATTATATAAAATATGCTTTTTTATTCACTGATATATTTTATTGTTACGTGTGTTATTGAACTAAGACGCAATTTGACGATTGAGACATTTAATAAGTTGAATTCTTTTAAAAATTCAAAATTATTTAAACGATAAATAGCTATCGGTTTTTATTATTTTTATGTAAGTGCCTAATAAAAAATAATATTACTAAAGATTTGAAACTGTTAATTGCTACGTATATTATTGTTCACGATAGGTACGCACAATGACATTTTCAAAATATTTAGATTAGTTTAAGCTTTTAATAAAACGAACTTATTCACATTATATCTATTTTTCGATATGCCTTCGATTGGTTTGTAAATTAATAAAAGCTAGTTATATTAGGTATAGGTAACTAACTTCACTGTGTGTGTGTTTTTTTTAAATAGTTCGTTCTGGACGGACTGGACCTACCGTATCACTAATAGAAGAATAAACTAATAATATAAATGAGAATGTATAATACAAAATATCATTAAAATTATAGAATGGCAGTCCTCATTCAGAATATTACTTTTGTTTATTTTTTTTTTTTTTTTTTTTTTTATTAAACAACTATCCGCGGCGTCTATGGCCATTGGATGTAACAGTACATTATATATTAGTATATTTACATATTACATTAATATTTAAAAAGATATACAAAGTGATTTAGTATTTAAAACAAGACAAAGTAGTAATAATTAGGAGTTAAGTGAATAGTATTATTTACAATTTACAGTTTGTTTATAAGATTCGTTTGTCTGAGAAATAGTATGATCTTGTGTATATTGTTGGGGTCTGGGTTGAGTGCTTCAGCAAGGTGGTTGGATATTTGATATAGCCTTCTTTCTTCGTCGTATATTCTGCATTCGGTTAAGATATGTTTCACAGTAAGTAGTGTTCCGCAACATGTGCAAACTGGGGGGTCTTCCTTCTTCATTAAGTGGGAGTGTGTAAGGTGTGTGTGGCCAATTCTGAGACGGTTTATAGAGGTCTCGTGTTTTCTTGAGATGTTATCTGGAGAAGGATACGGTAAGGCGGATCTCTTGATTTCGTTCAGTTTGGTTGACATTTCATTCCATTCCTTTTGACGCTGAAGTAATGTATCATTTTCGATGACCCTCTTTATGTCGTTGAGAGAGAAAATGGGTAGGTTGATAGAATTTGGGGAAGTGTGAGCGAGTTTGGCGGCTGTGTCTGCAAGTTCGTTGCCGTCTATGTTACAGTGGCCAGGAATCCAAGAGTATGTGATGTTTTTGTCCTGTTGTTTTGCTATGTAGTGGGTGTTTTGAATTTTTCTAACGATATCAGAAGGGGAATACAGATTTTGGAGGCTGGTAAGAGCTGAGAGGGAGTCACTAAATATTGTAATATTGTTGTCGTTTATTTCAGATATGGTGAACTCGATAGCTTTAAGAATCGCCAGGGCTTCTGCTGTATAAATAGAGCATTTGTCTGAGAGTTTCCATTGTAATGTAGTTTCATCGCATATGATAGCCATCCCGACTCGTCCTTCGATGATGGAGGCATCTGTATATATATGAGTTTGTGGGTGGGCGCGTGAGCAGAAGTCTCTGAAAGCATTCTTGAAAATGTGGGGACAGGTTGAGTTTTTAGGGAATTGATGTAGGTCAATGTTAATATTCATGTTGAACTGCCATGGGGGGCATAGGGATTTTTCATATGGGATTATATTTTCGAGGTCGTATTTTATATAAGTGTGATTGAATGTATGTTTAGGGTGGTGAATTTGATTTTGGGGGGATCTTGATATTCTTGCTGCTAATTTGTGGGTTTGTTCTCTCCACCGTACTTCTAGGGATGGAATTCCAGCAATGTTTAAGATGCTTTTGATGGGGCTAGAACGGAAGGCTCCAATGGAGAGTCGGATTCCCGAGTTGTGGATAGTCTCCAGTATTTTAAGTTTGGTGTGTTTCGCTGATGAGAAGATTGGAGCGCCGTAATCAAGTTTCGATAGTATGAATGCTTTGTGTATTTTAAGGAGGGTTTGAGATTTGGCTCCCCATGAGGTATGAGCTAGAGTTTTTATGATGTTCAATCTTGGCGTGGTAATGTTCTTGAGATTAAGAATATGGGGGGTCCATGAAGCTTTATGATCAAAAATGATGCCCAGTATTTTAACATTGGGTTGGTTTTCTACGACTTGGTTTCCGATGTTAATGTGTATTTTCTTCTTATTTCTGTTATGGCTGAAAACTATAAGGTTGGTTTTTTCCGGGGAAAATCGGAAGCTGGAAGTTTTCGACCAGGATGTGAGTTTGTTCGTGGAATCTTGAAGTAACGATTGAATAGAATTAACGTTTGTACTGTGGCAAAGAATAGTGAAGTCGTCTGCGAATAATAGAGGTATGTTTGGGCGTGATATTCCTTCTGATATGTCGTTGATAGCGATCAGAAAAAGAGTTACGGAGATAGTGGACCCCTGTGGAACCCCACTTTCTTGGAGAAAGGTGTCTGAAAGCGTGTTGGAGGTTTTTACTTGAAAGGTGCGGTGGTTGAGGAAATTCGAGATGAAATCTAGCATGTATCCTTTGGCAATAATTTTATTGAGTTTATTTAATATTCTGGGTCTCCACGCCGTGTCATATGCTTTGACTATATCAAAGCTTATCATTCCCAGGTTTTGTTTGTTGTTTAAGGAAGAGTGAAGTTCATTTTTAATGGTTAGAAGGTTGTTCATTGTACTTCTATTACATCGGAATCCATTTTGTTCGGAGGTGAGAAAGTTGAGGTTTTCAATAAACCATATAAGTCGACGATTGACTATTTTTTCGAGTAACTTACATAAGGTGTTGAGTAGACAAATGGGGCGGTAGCTTTCTGCTAAGAATTTATTTTTGTTAGGCTTGAGTATGGGGATGACATAACCATGTTTCCAAGATTCAGGGAAGACGTTACTATCCCAAATTAAGTTATAGATGGTTAAGAGGTGATTTAAGGTGTTTTTTGGGAAGTTTTTGATGAAGGAGTAGGGAATCCCATCAGGGCCAGGGGATTTACTTTTACAGTTGTGGAGAGCGTCTTCAAGTTCCTCGATCTTCAGTGGAGAGTTTAGTAGGGATTGCTGGGGGTCGAGAGGATCTACTGTGTTGACTGGGTTGGCATAACATTGCGAGTAGTATAAGAAATCTTGGTCATAGTTAGCATTGCAAGAATTTTCATGGAATATACGTCCCAGAGAATTGGCTACGTCATAAGGTGATGTGGAGAGTTTAGAGTCAATAAGTAGATTTATGACGTTAGATCTATTGGTCCCTTTTATGGATTTAATTTTTTTCCAAACAATGGAAGAGTCCGTTTGGTTATGTATGCTGGACACGAAGTTTTTCCAACTTGAAGCCTTGCTGTTTTTAACGAGGAATCTGGTACGTGCTTTGCATCTTTTGAGGGCGATAAAGTCTTCTTGGGTCTTGGAAGTTTGAAATGTTTTTAGTGCTTTGTTTTTGATTTGGATGGATTTTTTGATGTCATCGTTCCACCATGGTACTCTGGGTCTATGTGTAGTCTTATTTAAAGATTCGCCTATGGAGATTTTAGCAGTGTCTTGAATAAGGGTGGTAAAGTTTGCTACATCAGTGGTGATGCTTGTTCTGGAAGGAGTAGGTAAAGAGGGAGTATTTACCTCCAAGGTAGATGAGAATAGATTCCAGTTGGCGTTTTTAATTTTCCACATAGGGGGGTAATTAAGGCGTGAATTATCAAGCGGAAGCGTGATCAATATTTCTATAGGGATATGATCGCTGCTATATATATCGGGGAGGGTGTTCCATTCTAGTTTGTGAGATAGGGACGCGTTTGTGATGGATAGATCTATGGCTGACGGATGTCCATTTGAAGGATTTATTCTGGTGGGTTGGCCATTATTTAGTATAATAAGACTGTCGTTTGAGAGTAGCTCTTCGATTATTCTACCTCTGTAGTCGGTTTTGTACGAACCCCAGGTTTCGCTGTGGCTGTTGAAGTCGCCCACAATTATAAACGTGTTGGGTAGTTGTTGGATGATATGCTCTATATCGTAGAGTGTAAAATCTTTTTGGTTGGGTATGTAAATGTTACACAAAGTTAAGGTCATGTGAGGAAGTGTGATTGAGAGTGCTATGGCTTCTAAGTCAGTGTGGAGTGTAATTTCTTCGGAGGGAAAATTGTGGTTGACCAGAATAGCGACTCCTCCGCTCGATCTATTGCATACATTTCTGTTTTTTTTGAAAATGTTGAAGTGGAGAAGTGCAGGATTGCTTTTGGTATTAAAATTAGTTTCTTGTAGACATATAATTGTGGGGGTATGGTCTTTGATTATTAGTTGGAGTTCTTCTAATTTGCTGTAGAACCCATTTATGTTCCATTGTATAATGTTAGCTGACATGTTAATTATTTTTAAAGATAAGATTTTGCTCTTGTTTTGATAGGTGGTGTCCAGTAAACTATGTGAGGAGTGGTGATAAGTATACTAAGAGTGAGCTGATTGGGGTTGTGAAGGAGGTTAATTGTCTTGAGGTGGAGGTAGCGCTTGAAATAAAAAGTTCGCCAGTCTGGTGAGTTGAGCTTTGGTGGTACGTTCAGTGATTTTAGGTCGTATTGCATCGATCAGGAGCATAAGCGAAGTAATATCCGAGTTTATGTCTTTACAGATATTGTGAATATTAAGATTTTTGTTGGTATAATTCTCCAGTACGTATTTGAATTGTTGAAGCGAAATGAGTGAATCATTGGAGAAGATGTCCTCTGCTGGTTTAAGCCCATAGGATATTTTGTCGGCTGTTTTAGATGAGGAATTGGAACGGGATCTATCTACTTTAGCTTTTTTTGAACTATTCCTGCTTCTGTCGGTGCTTAAGTTTACCTTAGGCGGAGAGTCAGGTATTGTTAGAGATGAATTATCGGACAACGGTCTTTTATGTGGTTCGCAAATTGCATTGAAATTTATCTCGGTTATTTCGGACTGGTTGTGGGAGGAGGATTGGTGGGTTTTGTTGGTTTGATGGTCTTCTGAGATTCCTTCCATTTTTTGAAGGGGCATGTGTGGAGTAATAGGATTTTTTTGGGGGGGTGGGGAGGATAAATTCATTTCTGGAGTGCTTGTGCTTGTATGAGGATATAAGCTAGATTCTTCCAAGGAAGGTTCTTCCACAGGTTCAGGTTGTATGGGTGAAGTTGCGGTTTGGGGATTGGCATTAATTTTCTTGCAATTATTGGAGGTGTGTCCAGTGGATTTGCATAAAAAGCAAGTGATTCTATCGTCAGTAAAGAATACTCTATATTCGGTTTGATTATGGAGTAATGGTAGAGATCCGGGGAGGTTTGGAGAGTCTTCGTGTTTGATAAAGATTTGGCGGCGGAAGCTTAATATGTGTTCATATCCCTCAATGTTGATACCTGCTTTGAGGTATGCAATTTCGGATACGGGGATAACATTGATATTTTTTAGCGCATCGAGTATGACGTGGTTGGGAATAGAGGGGCAGACATTAGAAATGACAATCCTCTTGGCTGGGTTTATGAGTCTGCGTATTTGTATTATCTGTTCATTTATTGTAATAGTTTGAGTGGCTTCTAAGAGTGAGTCGAGTATTTGCTTGCTTGAGAGAAAAATGCAAAAACGGTTATTCGATATGCGGGAAACAAAAACTATGTTCTTTGGCGAGATTATTTTACCTATGGCGACAATGTATTCTCTTTGAGGTATGCCGTCTATAGAATTAAACACGAGTGCTTGTTCTCTACTAGGAGAGTTTTCATTAGATGTCGCGGACGCATAATTACGATTTATGTTATGTGTTGTGATGTTGGTAGTTATTGCTTGTTTGTTGATATCGCTGGACGCGGTGGACGTTGATGGCAGAAATGCTGGTGCGGTCGAAATAGGAGTGTGAGGTGAGGTGGTGGAAGTAGGGGTTTTGGGTATCTTTGAACGACTAGGTAGAGTGGTTTGTGGAGTGTGTGCATTTGTAGATTTAGTTATTTGTGTTGCATTGGTTTTAATACTAGGTCTATTCGATATCGGTTTAATGACCGACGATAATGACGGTCTGCCCGTCTTATTAACGTTGCTCATTATGCGATAAGGAGGGACGTTACATAATATGATTATATTACCCGTATCTGTGTATCCAGCGGTGATGTGCTATCGGGAGCTTATAAATGCGCACTCGCGTAAAGAAAACACGTGCTACACGGTCGGCTGTTAGACACGTACTGTGTTTATTTTTATTGAATTCAAATTCAACACATTCGTTACCAGTGACCTACACAATAAACTCATCGTCTACTAAACAGTAGAGTGACTTCCCTAGTTTTTAAAAAAAAACACATTATTATTATATAGCACATTAGTGTGTTATATGTAGTATGCATAGGTACATTGTATTGTTATGTCAAATTATAGATATTATTTTAAAAAAGCGGTCACTATACCTATATATTTTAAAATCAAATAACTACAATGCATCATTGTGTGTCGAATATCTTAATCATCGAGATATATTCTGTAACTATAACTGTATAGGACGTCTACAACTATGTCTATTACTAATATAACTATGTTACAAAAATCGATAATATGGTCACAGCTAAATATGTATAGTTTTATGTCGTATATTCAAGCTAAACGTTACAACGTGTTGATAATTATATTATACACAGCGTAAATGCCAATAACGATAAAACCATTTTATATAATTGCTATTGTAATTATTTGACACATCAAACAAAAAATAATTCCTATCCATTCCCCTTCGAAAATATACGATTAGGATTTAAATACAAATTAAAAAACAAAATCATTGTCCTCTTTGCGCCTCCTTGTACATCTATCAACTCTAGAAAATGGTTAAAAGCTTCTTGTCATTAAACTTATTCCGGTAAGACACATAGGCGCCAAAACGAGATAACCAAAAAATAATTATTCGTGTCATACAAAAGCGCCAAAATCCTAGATACCTGACAAATTTACAATCGAGTTATTGAAGAGCGTTAGAGTTTTTGTGTCATAGGTAATTTATAACTAGAGCTTGTGTGATTGTATATTTTTTCTTTTTCAAATTTTTGTCAATATTCTTCACGAATCGTAATAGTTTGAAGCTATATGTTGCATGTCACTGCATATTTAATGGATTTAGCTATTTGTGTATATTTTGGCAACATTCAAAATGTATTGAAACAAAAATTTAAAACAAATAATATTCCATTGAGCAGAAAATAAAATGACACATATTGTTACCACTGATTAATAATCATTAATTTTAACTATATTAAATCATAAATTATAAATCCATATTTTTTTTATTATTTAGATAACTAAAATTATAATTATAAGTTGTTAATATTTTTTACATTATTTTAAGTCACTCATCTATAAACTGGTAAAAATAATTATCAAATGCAAAATTGTGAATTGTTTTACCACATTACCAATTATACAAATCGTTTTACGTCTTTGTAACATATATATTGGGTATAGTTTTATTATGCGACTTATTATGTCTTACCACCAATCTTAGCGTACATGATATGTAATGTTCACACATTTGGCGCTTATGTTATGTATATAGCCACTTATTTATTACCTATTCGTAGATACTATGTACGGGTAGTCATCGGTATTGTGCCCACTAGACTTTATTCTATTATAGTTATAGTTTTTAAACTGGCCAATATTTGAACCATAAAACATTTTTTTTTCTTTTAACGTATATAAAATTAGGTATGTATCTATATTATATAATGTAATATACATGTATATTGTATATATTATCTTATCGTCTATGCCTTTCGAAAAGCAATAACTATGTATAGATACACAATTATATATTACTGTATTTGGTGCAGGAAAAAAACCGATGACAATTCGCGTCGGTATCTATTGACAATCAATTTAAAGACATATTCCCAGAAAATCAAATTAACGATCACAGTGCATATCATATAGTTCGATTTTTTTAGCATTTTAAAATTTTTTTTTGTTGTTACAAGCGTGAAATCAGTAGTGCATATAATTTGTAATATTCCTTGAACGCCGAACTGCAGTGGTAAAAAATACGTTTATGATGTATATATATATATATATATATATACGTTTATTTACTCAATATTATAATAACTTTTTTCACTCGATAATATAATATATATATATATATATATATATATATATATATATATATATATTTTAGTTGACGTAAAGAAAGATATTTTTTGTTCTTGAGTCTTTGTACCGTGCACGTCCGAGTAGGTGACTGCGACCTCCTCCATTGACCAAAATGTAAAAAGATAATCGTTTCTAAGCGTATCAATACAAGGTTCTGATATATGAATAATTTATACCTGTATTATATATAAAGGAAATACGTATATGATGAGAGAACTTATAATATATATATATATATATATATATTGTATATTATATACGTTTAGTTTTATTTTGGTTAATGAATCGATGTGCGACAATGAAACGTATATAGTCTACGTAAACTGCATTCAAGTCCACAATATGCATTTTACTGTATAATATAGTATCCATCACAGTTTATTATTTTTTTTATAATATAAGGCGGGAAAACGAACATGTATGCTATAGTTATTTTGCACAAGCGATTACATTATATTTCCCACGATAAACTGATCGCTGCAAATTGGCTATGTTATGTAATAACACGATTTGAGGATAAAAATACACGTGCAAGCAGGATATATATACACAAATGTCGTGCTCTAGACGTATCTTACGGGACATACATTTATGCGAAAGTCTGTAATAAAATATCTCGCAGCAGGATGACGAAAACGGTTGAATAATTTATGATGGTTTATTAAATATATTATGATTAGTGTTGTTTTGCTTATTTTCAAGCTAAATAAATTGAACGTATGCTTTAATAATAAATATAGTTCATAATGTCCCCAAGTTGGAAAATTAAAATAACGCACTTAATATCTAATTAAACAATTAAATACTTTTGGTCAGAAATCTATAGAATTATTAATTACGTCTCAACTTATATGCTACGTCTATACTTATACTTATGCGGAATATGATTCAATTATTTATTATATTATACAAAAATTTTACTAAACTTCACGTACGGGGTACTCACTATATCCATTATTAAGAAATTTTTATTCCTGCAAAGTCTTGATCAGTCGGTATTGTGTATCAAAAATGGGTACAAAACTATAGTGTGCACCTATAGTTTAACCTAACCAATTGCTGGTTAAAGACTAACAAGTGCATATTTTTTTTTGTACCACATCATTTCACGACAAGGGAACAACATGAGTACATGCAACCAAGCTGTTATTGGACTCATAATAAATAAAGGTAATACCGTATGCAAATTACTAAATCAACAATTTAATGATATAATATGGTGTTCACAACAGCTTAAAAAACAATTAGTGAATAATGCAGCTAATAAAGTAATAAATCAGAAGAGCAATTTTACTGGAAGAGAAGGCCCTGTGGCACTTGACAAAGTATTTAGTATCTATATGCAACGGCGGTAGCACAAATTTAACAAATTTGTATGGTAGGTATACTAAGACTCAATATGCTAACTGCAGGCCGGTCTACCGTAAACAACTTAAGGTGCCAACGTGATATTATAAATATGTCTACGTTTACAATGTAATATATTATGTAGCTTCTTTTTTTATTATTATTTACGATTCTTATATGCATAATTATAATAGTTATATCAATAACGTCAGTATAAGAGGCGATTCGGTAAAATATTGGTTTTGCATCGTTTAAAAGCGCTTACAACACCGATGAAAAATAAACTGAAATTTCGAATTTGATTATACGTTTGAACTATTCAAACTGTTAAAGACGTTCCAGTTCAAATATAGAAATTTAGAATGTACAATAATATATGCTTCTACGACTTTCGTGGAATTAAAATACGCATTCGGGCCGAAATAATTAAATAATTATTACAGAAAGTCCGGAAAAAGAATTGAGTTCCTTGAGGCACAGCTTGAAACAGTTTCACTTTAAAGTCCAGTGATATGTTTTTTAGTCAAAAAAAGTTGGTAAAAATTTTTTTTGACACAATGTTTGGATCTATATGTTATATTATATCGAAAGTTTTGTAGCGTGATGGTTGGATGGGTTGGCCTTCTTACGTACAACAAAATTCGTCAGAAGAATCACATAATTCCGAAAATATTGACCTAATAGCTAATGCTGATGCAATACGGATCACTGGAATAAACATGAAAACAGGTACAGGTACGTATTTTAAATAAAAATGAATGATCTTTGTGTCTTCATAAGTTCGCCTGAATCTAGGCGACTACACTGGTCAACTTTATTAATGGCAAAACCTAAATAATGACGGCGCCCAAACGACTCACAGCTGCCGTGGATTGTTTTTTCTTTAAGTAAAAAAAAAAAATAGATAGTGACGTCTTTCAAAAGTTGGAAAAATCGATTTTAGCATAATTTCAAATAATTCTTGTGATGATGTATTGCCTGATAAATCAAAAAAAGTTCTGTATATGATAAAAGCGTATAGGTATGCCAGTTAGAAAAAAACAAAACAGACATTATAGTGATTGACATGAGGTAAAAAAAAAATAATAAGAACAAAATTATATAGATACATGAAGCATTTTTAAACGGCACAGATCATATTATTATAAAAAACTAAATTTACCGTTTTTTTTTAATTATTTATTTGAATCTGTAATTAATACGAATTTTAATTAATTTTATCTTATTCTACGGTCTGCAAATTAAAAGTGTCTGGCTATGAAATATGTAATATGTCCCTGGACATGTCGTTCAGCTAGTTTCAAATCGGGCTTTCTGACCTCAGACTTTTTGACCGCGAATAATCTTAAAATTGATAACTCATTATAGTTAAAAAGTATAATATGCGCTTGTAATCAGTTCGATTTTATTATGAGTTCATGACATATAAATGTCAATTGTATTTGTATTGTATATATCTATACAGTGATGATAAATTGTCGATTACAATGTGTGTATATAATAATATATAGTCAAATGTCAAACGAAAACTGCCGATTTACTGCATCACGATGAATTACATACCTACAACTTCACATATACGAGTATTGGTCATTACTCATTAGTCATCGTCGATCGTCTTATCGAATCGGTGACAGAATAAAATATACAATACCGTCTGCCAGTTTGAAAAACGCTATGCGCCTACACATTATATTTTTAATGTGTTTGTTGACGCGTGATAAGGCGAACGGACGCGTTTTTCTACAAATATAATATTATAATATATTAACAGCATAATAATAATAATATCATACTCATGTCTCAACAGCGAAAGATTGCATTGTGAATGCGCGTCCGATCTCGCATTAATAGCGTAATTATAATAATAATACCATATGTATATATTATATATTATATTGAAACCCAATAATTGTCGTCTAAATCGACGAACACATGAATTATAAATTTATAACTACGATAACATTATGATGTACGCATTAATAGAGTGGTCGTTCGTTTGGACATTATCTAAGTTAGCTCAAATCTGTACGAGCGGTACACGGCATATTTTAACAGTATGTGTGTGTGTGTGTGTGTGTGTCAATAGATTGTGTCCAGAAAGGCAGAAAACCATAATAACAATTATTAACATCATTATGTTGTGTATGACAGAAGATTATTATTTTTAACGTACTGTTACAAATATTAGTTGATATATCAACTGTATTATATAACTGTTATAACAGTGACTAAAAATATTTAACAGACATTTTGAACTCCTAATTTGAAAAAACACCAGAGAACACCGACGACGTTAGAATATATATTATATAGGCAGACTTGGATAAAATACTTTTTAAAAGTATTCCAAATATTTTTCAAATACTTCTTTCAGTAACAAAAATATTTTTTTTTCAATCAGTGTTTATAAATGAACATCATAATAACCTGTGGAAGGGGGGGGGGGGGTGATACAAAAAAAAAAATTAAATAACGCTATCCAACTAGAAATAGTAGAAAACAAAATAATATATAACTACAAAAAAATTTGTATAGAAATATATAATACAAGTACAAAACAATTTCTATGACGGAAAAAGAATGAAATTATTTTTTAAATGTGATTGGATGTTGAAAAACTAAAAAAAGTATTCTGAATGATTGTATAAAGTATTAAAAATACCGTAGTATTTAAACCGTAGTTTTTTAAAAAGTATTCGGAATACCCAAGTCTATGTATATAGGTTGATTCTATATAAACATTTTTGAAAACATTTAATTGCATAATTTGAACTCGTCAGAAATTTCGTGTGAAAAAAGCGGGTAAGTCGTGGATGTCGCTCTGCTGTACAGTAGGTTATATGTGGGTTACTGTAATGGATGGAATTAAATTTGAATCCAATGATATTATATCATTGTATACGAAAAACGATTCTGAGTGGAGACGGTTTGTCAGTCAAGGATATATAACAGATTATTAAAAATGTTCAAATCTTAGATTTAAAAAGAATTTTTTTTATAAATTTCTAGTTTAAAATAATTTGCGAATTTTCGTGATTTTTATGTATGTTGTCAAAATTCAAATTTTGAATGTTTGTAAAAAAATTGTGACTATATATTTCTTTTATTTTTAAACTGCTATTGTAAAAATATGTTAGGAGCCTTGTATTAAATTTTTAAATTTTAGATTTGTAATTTGAATACTGCCATAATTTTTACGTATTTAGTCAAAATTTGAACTTTAAATCCTTGATATTCGGTATTGTGGGTATACTATATCCAAATTATCAAAATATATTTTGCTTAAGAATATGAAATTAAAATTGCTTGTCGTACCTAAAAAAAAATAGATGCTTTAAAATAGTAAATTATAATTTAGAATTTTAACTATTTCGATGTAAATAATAACTCATGTATCCCAAATGGCATATGTCACCGAGAGTAAAATTTGTTGATAGTAATAATAAAAAATATTATCGGAGGATAGAGACTCAGAGATATAGTGAGTATAACACTCACTATGTTATAATTGTTAAATCAATTGCTCAGTATTATTATACTTATCTTATATGAAACATCGGATTTGTTTGTTCTGTCTTATTTAAATATAATTATTTTGCTGCTCAAATTATACCAACCTTTCAATTTTCTCTTAAATATTCTTGTACAACTTATCAATTTGTATATAAATGTAACAATCTTAAAAATATTTAATACATGTCATTTACAACGTACACGATTTAACATGATTGGTTTATACTATATAAATGCCACTTTGAGATTTTTCTCGAATTCTCCGATGACTTGCTATATCCGCAGTCTTGCAGTTCGATCATCGTTCAGCTTAAAACCGAATGGTAATTATTTTTTTTTCCTCAGAACATGATGGACTTGGTCGCTTTCATATTCATCGTCATGGCAGCATGATAAAATCGTGACAATAATGTTTTTTTAGACTTTAACTCAAACCTACGACTGTACAATAATAAATGGTCCTCATTTACTGTGACAACGGACATTATCAATTCGTCTAAAACGGCCATTGTATTTCTAATGTATATTATATAGTTATATCGCCGAAAACTGAGTTTTGAACGCACTTATTTAATATTACAGATTATTTGTATACAGTTTGATTTAAAACTGAAAGCGGGGTACACGGCATACATATTGTTATAAGATAAGGTTTAATCATTAATCGTAGTTCATTTCCTAACAACCGTTCATATAAGTCGAAAAGAAAATGTTTAAGCTTTACGTAAAACATCATCGAAATTGCTCGTTGATCATCGAATGCCCTAAAAATCTCACGACCTATCACAGCAGTCATTGATAGGCCCGCAACAATAATAATTTGTATCTAATAACTATATATATATCTAATACCTACCTATATGCATGCATCATCCAAGTTTGTATCGATTTTTGTACTGTATATACATATACATTACATCATTTTTTAAGTTTTCCCTTGCAATTTGTGTAGGTTTTTAAATTCAAAAAAAAAAAAAACGTTTTTATATACCTATAGTTTAGGTCAAACGTCTGTCTATGTTTATTTTATACTAATGCTCATACTCGTATTTCGATGATGTTACATAATAATCGTTGTTCTAAAAACGTTTTTTATTATTTTTTTGGTCTGCTCTGCCACCATACGGTAAAAAATAAAAATCATCGTAGGTAACGGTATTCGTTACATCGGTGTATATTTTCGAAAGGGCATTATAATGATTATTATTACAATATTTTGTCTGCTGCGGGAGGCGCCATACGAATGGGGTTTGGTGGAACCGGCCAGCCGTCGTGCACCCTCTATTTTTCTTGATGGACGATAATAATCGGGTGGACGAATATTTCAGTATCCATAGATAGGTATATTATATATAAAATATATATTATTTTCGGTGAAAAAAAATCGACAAGACGATCGCGTATAAAATATGTATAGGATTATACGATTCGTTATATGATGGTCGTGAAAAACTATTTAATACCATATAATAATTCTTGGACTCTAAATACCTCTTTATACCGGACATTTGGCAATACCAAACGATAAGCTAGTGATAAACACAAATCTGTTTATATTTTTGATGACGACAAACATACGTATAATCATCGTGTGAACAGTGACAGCTTAATGTTCAATTACTGTCTTCAACATATCTCATAATATTACACAATGTGGCTCATAATATAATCCTGTGCAGCCATACGCTGTCGCGTTCAACGTTGAAATTTAATAAGATCGACATAATAAAATGTTTTATGATACAGTAATATAAACTCTTTAGACGAGTCTCTGTTTAAATTAGGAAAAACTCAAATCGAGACGATACGCTACAGTCTCATGTGAAACTATAATTGATGATGAAAACGTGAATGGAAAGACAAAAAAACAAAAAAACCACAAACTTAATATAATATATGCGGAAACGGCTCTGAAACGTATTATATATATATCATAAACGGTTCTGCAGCCGAGTCCCACACGAGTCCAGTCCACGCTGAAAATTTAAAGTGCGGAAAACTATCAGTTATTAGCACTGCAAACCGAAGAAATTACATAATAATATAATTTAATAATGCTATACACGTCATAGTGTACTCTGCAGGCCTTTTTCTCTCTCGGTTCAAATTATATAGCAATAAATATATGAAAATTTTAATTTTCTATGCATCGTATTTCTGATCATATGTTTGATTCTGATGCGTGCGCGAACGCGTACGTAATATATTTTAAGGTTTCATAGCGGGGAGGCTAGCGATCGCTGAAAATATTATACGACGTATGTAGGTATAGAGTCTATACTATAGACACATCAAAGTCCCTCGAAAATCAACTACGCTGCGGAGTATATTATTATTATATTATACATCATCGCTGCCTGCGGGACCAACGTGCTAACACTAACCCCTCTGCGTCACAGTGGCGGATATAAAATATATATTATACGTATATATAGTGGATGGGTGCGCCCTTTCCGGCGACACGTGCACGAGCACCGCGGGCACGACACACAATGAATAGACACGATTATTATATTAATTGTACAAAGGAATTTGTCGCTGCCGCTCGTGTTTACCGGCCTGGAAAATCGCGTCGCAACTTTCGAAGTCGCGCGGCAGCTCGTCAACCGTGTATTTTCTACAATACATAATATACGCGAGTGCGCGCGCGCGCGTGTGTGTGGGTGGGAGGGGGAGTTGGGTGTGGGCACGTGTAAGCTGGTCGACGTCAAAGTTTACCCAGAAGATATGTATATATATATAAGTGTACCGAGTCAGGGGCGTGTTGTAGTTTTCGCGGTGCGGGGATGGGTAGGGGTTGTGGTGCGACTGGGGCAACCAACTCCCCTTCTGTACCTCACCTTTTTAGCCTATAATATACTTAAATCGTATATACGATTGTGAAATGAACCAAAATTTAAAATATAGTATAGGTATATGTATCAAACGTTTGGTTTTCACATATCGATGTTGACTGTAATGTTGCAGACGAACAGAAAAAAAAAAGGAAAAAGTGACTTGATTTTTGAATTGTCGACTCTTTCGTGTTCAATTTTCGTTATTTACCTACGAATATATTGTATAAATTTAGTATCCCTTTTATCAAATATATACGTTTAGAACTCCCAACTATGTTAGTGGTAACCTATGCCATGATTTACGGTTGGACCAATTATTTAAATACTTACTGTCACTATTTAATTTTTTCTGTAAAATATAGTATAGTATATTTGAACGTTGTGTATCAATATAAATCATATAATGTTTAAGTTGTTATTTGCCATTTGTGCAGATTTTTTAAATTCTACAAGTCAAAAAAAGAAAAAAAATTATTATTATAGTTTAGACCATCCCCTATGTATGATAATAATAATAATATTATTTCTGAAAACTTCTTTTTTTATTATTATTGTTCTTATAAACATCGACGAAAAAGGCCATTATTATAGTTACAGTTATTTATAAATATATATGTATATTTTTTTTTAGATTAGGAAAACTTTTTTCTTTTCTTTTTTTGTTGGATTATTCTGCCACCATATACGCACACAAAAATAAACTTCAATGTTTCTTTTAAAACTAGATCAAGTAAACTAATATAATTATTTGGATCTATTAACCTCATGCAAATATTATAAAACTAGAAAAATTTAAGTGTTTTTTTTTTTATCAGTACACTCATTTTCTCTTGAGGGCATCATGGACAAAATCTAATTTACTCATCAAAAGCCTGTATGCCTTACTCGGTATGGATATATAAGCATCGTACAATGTGCATTTTGGTAAAAGTTGAGAACATCAGAATGGAAAGAAAAAACTTAACTCGGTTATAGTAGTTATTTATATCTTATAACCATCACCTTGGTCACACGTAGTGATTGTTTAACTTTCATCATTTTTAAATAAATATATGTTTTAACCATTTAGTTTAATATTCATCCTTCATGAATGTGCATGCATAGTGTACACAAATTAACATATAATACCTATATTGATAGCGGTGTTATAATTTATTGCGGTTAGGAAATTACCTAAGTATTGTCCGATAAAATAAAATCAAGAAATGTTTTTTGGTTGACTTTTATTTATGATTATCATTGTACAATATACGAGCTGACTAAAATACAAGATGTCTAATTCATCATGTTTAATTTTAACCACAGTTGGGCCTCTACATCAATTTAATTATTAACATATTATTTTTAAAATTAAATACATATTCATATTTTATATAATATTGAATAATTTTACCTTACAAAAAACTAATTAATTTTCTATGCTATAGGTACTTTAGTAAAATTGTACATGATAAAGATTACAATAACGACCATAATTTATAGAATAAACATTGTTGAAGTAGCTACAGCGTATGTATATTACATTGCATGTATCATAATTTCCATTTAAAAATTTGTATTCATTGACGGTTTACAATGATGACATAATTTATATATAGCTCTCGTTATTTATTATAACCCAAATAGTGGTTTTAAACACAATTACCATCGAAATATTTAGTCGTATGCGTTATGCACTGTAAATTAAGTGTTGATTATATTATAAAGTGTACCTATAGTTAAGTGAAATTTTTCAAACTTATCACTCGTTTATTCAATTCACTTGGTTAAAAGTGTGCAGTAATAATAACACATTTATGTCTTTATTACTGATAAAAATGGAACGACTGACTTATAATACTTAACTACTGCAGTGTGTATTTACATATTGTAGTACTTACATCCGTACTATAAAAAATATATTTTTTTATTTTTTTTTTAACTGCATTTAAATAACGTTTATTCACCAATTCTAAATTATTGAACTGGAAAAAAAATAGAAGTGGCAGATGAAAAAATTTTTTAAAAAAAATGCGAACCGAAAGATTTAAATTTCTTATTGATTAAGATTTAATTTAAAGGATAATATGTCAAAATATTTGTTAAAAAGAAGATTTACTCCGTCTCTCTGCATCTCCCTCTAATCACAAAACTTTAAACATTTCAATAATGATCATTCAAATTATTGAAAACAATAGCATTATAACGTTAATTCTGGCTATTATTTTGTAATAAAAACCGACTGCAATTATTGAACTCCAAATATCGCGTATAAGTGTATAGTAGTAATTATTCTTATATAACACCATTAATTATAATATAGTTTATTAGGTATTACAACTGCCAACTGTAATTTTATACTCGTAACTAGTTTTTATTTAGTTATACCATTTATGTTAATAATTGCTGTTATAATTAATTACCTATTAGTATTGTATATATAGACTATATAAATTATAATATAATATATTTATTATATCATTGTAATAATGTGATATATTATTATTGTTATTTGTTTCCGCGGGAAATAAATATTGCATGTACCTACATATATTACGAGAATGACAATGCCGAGAAGTGAAAATAATAGTTTTATAATAATTTAATAATATAATAACATTATATTATCATCGTTTATTGAAATCCCTGTTAGCTCATGATGTAGTCGTCTGTCCAGTTGATTATGACGTGCGCTGTTCGACAAACATCATGACGCGTCGACATGATGATTGTACGTGCAGTTTAATGATGGTAATTAAGAACGAAAACAAATTGAATGAACTATTGTTGAAATTATTTGTGAATATTTTGAATTGTATGATATCGTAATCATATAATATTTTATGGTCATTCGAATTGTTTCTAACAAGTTATTTTAATTACATGATGCAGTTCGCACTGAACAACACTATAAATTGTATTCCTTAATATGCATTAACAAAAAACAGCTGGACTGATTTAACGTTTTTTAATTATTGTTGGTATGTTTTAAATGAGATTTTTATAAAAAGAAAAAATTGGAAAAATTAAGGAAAATCTTTAAATTTGTTTTAGTGAGATTTTTAGTAACTAAAACCAAAAGACACCGTGGAAAAAATGGTTCAACCACAATTGAAAAATTATGGTAGAAAATTTAATGTAATCCATCATAAAATAATCTTGGAATAATGGTGAAATAGTAATTAACTTATACAAAATATTCTATGTTCTACATAAGACGATTCTTAATACTGTAAAAAAAAATTCAAAAAAAATTACAACTTTATAAATACCTATGCACACATTACGTTTCAACATTTTTATTATATATGACTATCTATCTTCTTAAGATATAACTATGATTAATTTTGAATAAATTTAAAAAAAAAATGGATATGTGAATACATTCGTAAACAGAAACGTATTATATGGCTTCGCAATTACTGATGTATCCAGCAACGTGCAAATCACTTACATTTCACTGCATCCGGTAGTGCGTCGTTGTCTCTGAACTTGCGTATTTTCAATTTTTCAAAACATAGTCAAATATTGTCATTTCCTGTCGCTTTATGTCTAGCATTATTAAAATATGTAATTTTTAACCATAAATAACGATAGATTAATGAAAATTATTTTCTAAAATCATATACGACAATGATCCATCAGCTATAATTGGGAGCGTCGTTCGTGCTCGAAAGACCCCTAGTAACCATCATCACCACCGATGTCGGTAATATTCTATAGGTATAATTTTGTGTAATCAGAGAAGAACGCAAAAACATAGCAATAATATTATATATATATTATTAATGCGAGTAGGTGCACACACACACGGGAATTATAAAAGTAATAATATTATAGAGCTATATTATACGAATGCCGACTGCACTGAAAAGTGATGATGGGCTTTACTACGACGGTGTAACTGGAGAACAAAATATAAGTCACTGCGACTATTTTAATGATGTAAAGGGAGATCCGCGTGCGAATCGAGTTGTATTCGCGAGTGGGAATTGACCTATATAATATAATGCGTATATGCAACGCGGTGTAAACACGGTGCAGCGGATTTTCTCGCTGCACAAGCCCAGATACATAAGATAATTTTGGGCTCGGGGCCTAATAGTAATAACATATTCATTGTCCGTATATGATAAGAAACGTATATTACCCGCCAGGGGCAAACTATTGCTCTATAATATCCTGCTTTGCGAGCCCGGGACCCTAAATCCGGGCTCGTCGCTGCCATATATAATTATTATACTGCAGCTGCAGGTTGTACGCATCGGGCGGTGATTTTTCACGTAAAATGTGAAAATGTACATTGAAATTCATACCGATTTCTTTTTCTTTTTTTTTTATTGACCATGATTACTATACGATGTCCTTGGCAACGCATAAATAAAACAATTAAAAAAAAACATTATCGGTATATAATATTATTATACACGATGCAGACAGGATATAGTTGCAGCGGTGGCTGAACGTCGGGCGATCGTCTTGCTCCGCTTACCTCGTCGCCAGCTCAAAATTATAATGATCCTAGACATAATAAAATGTTGTAACTTATGGAAGTATGTATAAAATAATTAATTAAAAACTGTGATAATAATACATTGCGTTCGATAAATTATTCTTGCAGTGGTTAGCCTGCAAAACAAAACACAGATAAAAGATAGATATGTATAGATATCATGTTATTATGTTCTTTGCGCCATATTGTACCTTGTATTTTTTTTTAAATTTTTTTCACAAAATAAATAACTTAGCCATCGCCAAAAAAACAAAAATAAATAGACATGTACACCGTAGACTTAAAACATGTGGCCATAAAAAGTAGTAATCGTTGGAAATTTAGAGCGAAATCTGCATCTGCGTGATTATATGACAATTTTTCCTTCCAAACACGACAACAATTTTCGAGGACCATAGGTAGTGTTTGCATTAAAGTAAAAAAAAAAAAAAGTCATCGGTTTAACTCTGCAGATATTGTGACGTGCTCACCATAATACTCGATGTGATGTATATAGTGTTACTATACAAAATCATTCGTTCTCCGTCGATATGTTACTTTCGTGATTTTCGTGAACGTTGCGACTTTTACATAATATTATAATATACGGACGCAAACTGCCGTGCAACAAGTGGTATAGGTTATATTATTATATTAGCCTCGTAAAGGTACATGCTACATGTAATATTGCATAGGTACTGACGAATAATTAAAATGATAATAATAATAATCAATTTCACGGTTGTTGCTGAAGTACATAATATAATGCATGTAAGCATTGTAAGCTTATATTATTCACATGCGTTTTGTAATTAATTATTGTATTACGCAATACCTATATAGGTATACATGTCGAGAGCGGGGCGAGAAAACGGTTTTATTCCTGAGCGGCGCGGACGCGCGTGCAGAACGCGATGACGGTTATTAATATTTATCTCGAGAACGAGTCGGCTGTGTATAATATATATGTACATGTGTGTAGAATATTATAATATATTATATTATTATACACGCGCGTTATAGTGGTAAAACATTATATACGTCGATTTTTTTTTTTTTTTTTTTTATTCCGCGCTAATAATCGTTATTATCGAACGTTATTTGCAACTCGTTTATATACCGTCCCCTTTACCAACTCCACAAACGGTTCTCGCATTCTTTCAACGCGTATGTATAAAAACTAAAAAAAAAAAAAAAAAAAAAAAAAAATGCGCATGATAAATACCTATACGTGTAAGTAAGATTTCTTCTCTCTGCAGGCATCATATATACTATGCGGCGGCGTGTTTCGGTTCTATCGATTTCAGCTGAAGGTGAATGGGAGAGCATCGGCCGCGAGCCTCGTTAATTTTTTTCTTATCTTGTGCATAAATCAATAAATATATATATATTTAATACGGTTGTAGGAAATAAATGCCTCGAGGTGAAAAAAGTCACGAGAAAGCTTTTTCAGCTTTACGTATAATTTAAATTTAAATATTCTAAGGCAATACAAAGTTTATTAAGCATATACAGTTATATAAGTTCTGATAAATGATATAATATAGGGGCGTTCTTTAACATCTACTAAAAACCAATACATAAGTTATTCACTTTTGTACAGTACGAAAGTGCTTAGGATTATGTGAAAAATGACTATTAAACTTTTGGCGCATTAAGTAAGAACGAACTGTATTTAAATCTGTTGCTGCAGTCAATACAACGCCAGATGAATTACATCACATTATCATGTATATTTTTCCGTCATAGATAAATTATGCACTTATGTCTCTCAAATGTTTTGCCGATTGAAAATAAACAGAATATCCCGGGACGCGATTTCCGTAGATAAGTACGTTTTAAAAATTCCCGGTCCTCGATTTACGTAGTATGTTATTATGACTGCGGCTTTTTTTTTTTTTAAGACGCAATTTGCTCACTCCGCTAAGGCGCAAAAAATATTATTGGTTAGTTATAATGTGATAATGGCTTCATCGGTCATCACACGTGTTTAATATACATGCACATAAGGACTATAATGTATAGATGAGAAACCAATCTAAAAATCAATCGATACGACGACTCATACTGCACTACACTTCGATTGGAAAAATTATATATACTATATGTACCTATATATATGGACGACAATTCGTAATTGATAATATTGTTAAGTTTTAAGTTGTGAATGCCCCCAATTCAGTCGGTGCAATATTTGCAGTATTTTAATTTATTTTTTATACATTTTGAAATTTTCGATCGCAGATATTTTGTTTCAAATATGTTTTTGATTAGAGATATTTTTCCAAAAGTCATTTTAAACGCAAATATTACGAACGGTCACTCTATGACCACGTGGGGCATGCAATCTAACTACTCGCTCGATGTAAGTTTAGTAATATTTAATTGCTCTGATTATCAGCATGCGGTTCAATTAATAAAATGCGTATTTGTGTATTGTGTAGGACAAAGGATATTATAGCGTTAAAATAATAATGACTCGTAGGTATTCGAGTTTTGTGATGGATGAAGAAAACCTCAGTGTTAAAATATTATTGGTAGGTTAGTATTGAAAAAAATATAATAATTAATGTAATATTATAATTTATTAATTATCTGCATGCGAATGCGTGACGTCATGTGACAATTATCGTTATTACGATTATGAATATTTTTAGATAGGAATTGTTTTTTATTCGCAGAAATCTTCGCAGAGACGGCCACGAGCCCGAGGCAAGGCTCGTCGTTGTTGTTCCGAGAAAAATACACACAAATTGGAAACACACCTATTATCGATGAGTCCTGTCTATCAAAACAGCATTATATTATATTATTATAAACGTAACTATTGTATTGTGTTCTATGCGCACATAACAACCTTTTATTTGTGCATAGGCGCCTGAGTTGACTTACACTCACTTTGGTGTGGGTATATATCTAAAAATTCATCTCGTTGTTTTTAATCATAATTTGTTGTAGGTACATGCAAATATGTAAGTGTTTAGTGGAAATCATGCATGCTTTTGAGGATTCATTTAAATATTTGAGAACGGTTTTACATATTATACAGCAATTGAGCTAAAAAACATTATTTGGTTGTTGATATAAAAATGTTTCAAATTAATAAAAGTGATCATGCGCTATACATGCTAAAAGTTAACCAAATAATGTTTAAATAAATTATGTAGCTGTTGGAGACATCAAGTGTTAAACGTTACAGTCTTTTTCCTACATCTGAAAATAACCACAAAATGATTATATTATACTATTGAGCAATGATCATATTCAAAAGTATTTTAAAATAATATCTATCTAAAGAGTAAATATGATACATTAATTGTTTGAATTGATACTAACTTAGTGTGTTAGTCACTCTTTATTTATTTATTGCCTTATCTGTGGGATGTGATTTTTTTTAATTTACAAACATTACATTGTTACATTACATTCATATTTTCTTATATAGCTTATGTATAATGCTAACAGTGACTTAACGTTAATTACACGATTTTTAAAATGTAAAACGTACAAATACTATTCGCAAGTTTTATGTATAAATGTATAATGTTACGTCGTATATCTATAAAAGTATAGCACTCACTCTATATTTTCTACCATCATAATATAGGTTCAACCTATATGGGACAACGTGATATTAATAAAGTAACCCAACTGTGGAGTAATATATGGTTGGTTGATATATCTGTTGTATTTGTTATAGAAAAATCTTAACCACAGTCTACAATACATAAAATTCACTTTCTGATTGTAAATTATAGTACATACGTATTCCAACGTCCGTGTTCATGTATGCAGCTAACCGCAGGCCAAACTCGTTCATCATTATGTCGGTTATAAATTATAATAATACGTCATACGTCTATGCCATATATATATATATATATATATATATAATATATATAAATAATCCCGAAGATTTATTAATTCAAAATCAGAAATCATATTTATTATATTTTAAAACGTATGGATTCGTACGTACGTATATTGATAGACTATCAAATTATATAATATAATATGTAAATCAGAATTAACTTTATTTTATTTTTTTAATTAAACGTGACAAATTGCTTATTAGAATGCGGATCAATTATGCATCATAAACAGAAAAATATCAAAAGTAATAAAAAATAAAAAGGAATAAGAACTACAATTATTTAGAAGTAAAACGGGCAATGATTGTGTGGCAACCGGCAGGTAATAAGGAAGAGTGATCTAGATATAGTACAATATAGGTACTATTGTACTAAAATATTACCAGTTAGTTGAGCTATACGCCTAAATTGTAAGTACTTTTCTATATTCAATGTAATACTTTAGTAAATAAAAAAAAAAATACAATACACTATTATTTATGGGTACAATACATTTCCAGGGTATCAATTAAAAAATGTTCGAACGACAAAATAGTTTAAAGGTATAAATTCATGTATTTTTAGAAAATAATGTTCACTCTTGAGATGCATAATTATAGAATAACATCGACTTATTTCGACAACATTATTTATAAACAATTTACAGATGAACAGGCAGTATTTTCACGGGACATGATATCCACACCACGTAAAAAAGCTCTTTCAAAACCATCAACTTCACGATTAGACAACAATTAACACAATAACACTAGGAATCAATAATAATATGACATATACGTATAAAAATATCGACCTATTACACGAGATTTGAGATCATCATACTAAAAAAGTATTATAAAGATGCAAAATAATACATTTTAGGTGGCTGATCCATGAAGGAAGCATGTATTAACCGAGATACATACGATGTTTCAGTAACCAATCAACAACTAGATAGTACCTACACTACAGCCAAGTAGTATAATATTAATATATAATATTATTATTTTGATTGTACAACTAGCTTCATTTTCAATCTTTTAGCCTTAAACAACTGACATATAAGTACACTGAAGAAGTCGAAAAGCCAAGGACACCAGACATATATTTCCATAATGTCATAGGGATATGTTACACTGTTGCATACCCACCGACGTTCGCCGGAAGCTGCTAAGTCTCATCGCCAACGGTCGTAGACCTGTGATATCGTGCACACACGGTTAGGTAGGACATTGTGCATTGGCGCAGGCTGTTTATTTACCAACGCGAACGACGAAGAGATAAACGGAGCTTTTTGCTGGTCCTCCAAATAAGTGATGATCCACCCCGCGTGCCTCGTCTTCCAGATCGCCGGACTTTACCACCCCCAATCGTTTAAATGTTCTCGTAGAGAACGTCGGTCCCGTTCAATTAATGTCATCTATTAAACTCCAATTATTGTAAATACTACAGACTAGGCTTTTGGGAGATCACCCGCGCTGATCACCTATGCATAGAAATGTCTCATAAGCCGGCGTCGACCCCGATGTCCTTACTTTTGCAAATAAATAACAAAGTTTTTGAACAAAGAGCAACAACGTTATACCAGAAAATCGAAGCTTGTTATTAATTATCGAACGCGGTGATATTATAATAGTGCACCGTATCAGTATAAGTATTGTGTCGTTTTAAATCAATATGAGCAATTACAATATTTTGAGTATAGATTGGTTCTGCGTGGCTAATACATACAATATAAAACTATAAAACATAGAAATATATTAATGAATTTATGATACAAATAAAACCATTAAACAGTTTTATGACATTCAATAATAATAGTGCGGTAATGATAATTAAATAATTTGTCAATTACGTTTACAACTATAAAACCTCGACCGATTACAACGTTTATCTTATACTGGGTTCTTAATTTTAGTTATCGAAAGCGTATAGAGTAATGCTATATTATGTATAACCCAATATTTTACTAAAATATACTTTTTTTCGATTCTATATTGTATTTAGGTAGGTATTTAATTTTCAGATGTATGAAAAACCCGTGAAATACCCACTGACAGGCTAACTGGTTAACCGAACAATATGTCTTAAAGTCTAATTGAATTATCAAAAATTATTTATAATTGATAAATACAATCTCGTCCCTCAAACACAGTGGATAACCAGTATAATGAATTACCTTCAACCACACAATATTCAGATAACGCCTTCAATATACCCGTAATTAAAACTATCGATGCAAATAACCACAATAATTATAATATCAATGACAAGAACAACCATAATATACAGAGCGTACCAAGTATACAAACTCTCTAGGTATTTAAACAAACTGTCCATATTGAAACCGACGATTAAACTTTCGGCAAAAAAATATTTTACCAACACTATACACTCAAAGAGACTTTGCCATGACGCCAAACAATATCAAGCCATCGATTTTGACTCAATTGACTACATACCATAAATATACTATATCATAAAAATAGAAAATTAATACTTTCTTAGTTATGCTATACATAAAAATAGATTTTTTTTTTGAAGATAAAATCTGATATCCGCAAACTTCCGAATTCTATCAATTAGCCACTAGGTACTTATATACATGACTAATAGGTATTTTTTCGCTGGGTCAAAAAGCTTGAAAATATATTTTTAATAAGTTGCTATAATAATAGTTCAAAAATATGTATCATACACAGCCGTGTTTTTTTCATGAGCACTTCAAGTTCAAATTTTGACAAAATTCATTAAAATCTCAAAACTTTGCTAATCATTTGAGAGTTAAAGTGTGTAAAATGTTTAATTTTTGTAGAAATAGTTTTAAAATTTTAAGCAAGGTTTTTCATAAATAATTTATTATGTAATCAAAAATCTAAAAATTATATAAACATAGACTTTTTTAATACATGTTTGAAGTTCAAATTCGGACGAAATTAGATATTTGGTTGTTGGAGATTGAAGCGCTTTGTAATTTTTTTGCACCAAAACATAATAGCAGTGAAAGCGATAAAAAAAACACATTGTTAAACAATGAGCTCATATAGGGCTAACGATTAAAAAAAAATTAAATTAAACTTGAAACGATTCCGTTCATAAATTTAAAAAATAAAAAAACTCTATTTTAGATCCTCTTCAACAATATATGCTATTCGAGTAATTGGGGTTTTAGTCCAAGCTCTGTACTTGAATGCCAAATAATGAAAAATTTTAATTCGATAACTATGCAATGTAAAATTATAAAACTTAAATATGATTCACTGTACAAAATCAGATTTCAAGAAAAACTAGTTATAAAAGTATTTATTGGTGGGCATGACAAATATATGATGCGTAAACTAACCCTTAATAACAATAAAAAAAAATGAATAAATAATAATAAGGTTAATTAACAGACTTTGTATTTGTATTACACTATTACGCATATACATATTATATGATATTGGTAGCTACCTATATTATACCTTTACATATACTTTACTATTTCGTTTCGTGAGTTGCTGTCACTCGTTTATAATTATTTTTGTAATATAATAATATTATTTTTCTTCGTCAAACAAACAGGAATTCTCGAAAGTCGCATAATTTATACCTACTGTATCATTATGACTGCTACATTTTAATAAGTTCGATTCAATACATTATATTATATTTTATGTATACCTACTGTAGCACTGTCCAGTGCCTCAGTGACGGAACCAGAATTTTGGCACGCTAGGTAGCCACGCTAATATTTTTTTGGGAAGGAGCAACATTTTTATTTGATATGTTATATACATATGGCATGTATGTATTAATCAAATCATTATCTATATATAGGTAATGATTTGAGCGTGTAATAATAATTAATTCAAAAATAATAATAATAACTGCTTACTAATACTATGTAACATAATATGTACTTTTGTACTTTAAGAATAATTTACAAAAAAAAAAAAAACCACTAAAAAATTATATATTTTTATAGTGGTTTTTTTTACTATTATTAATTTACCCACCGCAACATATTTTATTGCCCATTGAGTGATTATTTTTTAGCGGCTTTTCAAAATGTGGAGTTGAGTATTGTCAGTTCGAACACGTATGACGAGGATTTGCCACTAGAATTCGGGTGGATAATACCAATCCGGCAACTAGTGACACCGGTCGGTGCTGGCACTCGATACAAGTTTTTTAATTAAAAACCAGACACCACATCACACCGAGCCACTTATATAATACCTAATATATCTACATATTATAATTAATTTTAAAAATATACTCAATATTTTCCTATTATTCTGTCATTCAGAAAACTTTTTTTACTATATGATGTACCTATAGTCAATGTTTAACGATTTTGCGTCAGAATTTTCTTTAGCGATTGTTAAGCTTAATTTAAGGTAGATATACTGTGGACTGTGGAGTACAGAATTTTTCAAGACTACGTATATCTTTATCTTATTTGCCTATACATGAAAAAAATTGATTCACATACTGCAGGAGAAACAGGTATTGTAATAATTACAATAGTACGTAGCGTTATTTTCTCTTGCATTCAGACACCGGCGAACACACGCCAATTGTCATTTATGAAAATTGAAGAGGTATGTCATCATTATTTTCAACTCGTTCAAAATACTATATTTTTGTATAAGTCATAACTCATGAGATAATTTAAAATGATCGATCATGATTTATTTTAAAATCATGAAAATTTAATGAATCTTAACTAAACGTTTATTTAAAAATTTAGTGTGGTCTATAATAGAAAGTGCACTTTGGCCCACTCAGTAAAAAATATTCGCAATCACGTTTGTGCGAAGAATCATAGGGAGATAACTATAAAACGACAAAACTATGAATTTAATATTTTTAAAATACATAACTTAGGTATTTTTATTTTTTAGCTTATTTTATTTAATTTGACTAATGAGTAATGAGTGTTATTTTTTTAAACTGATTTTATCTAAAAAATATTTTTATACCTATATACCATAATGTTACATAGATATTTTTGATAATATTCAATTGATTATATTTTTATTTTTATTTTTGTGGTAAAGATAATTTTTCAAAAATCGCATTGAATAAATAGATGTATTTTTGTTAAAAGACATTATTTTCTAGTGATATTTTCTTAGATTGTTATAGACGATGGTTATCTAACATTTTTAATACTATTTCTTTGTTTAGTACCTGCATATAATTGCCATTTATTATTAGTAAAAATTCTAATGGCAAAAAAAATAAAATAATAAACTGTAAAAAATATTATTAACCATACCTTTGTCTAAATAGATCATAGACAGTCCTAAGTCTGTTAAAATAGGAAGAAAAATGATATTGTGTAGTACTCATCAAAAAAAAAAAAAAAATCGCGGACCCAACTAGTGTGTAGTACATGCAAAAATAACGGACCCAAATAGTATAGCAATTTTTAATTCGGGACCCAACTCGGATGCAGCCATCTATATAGGTGATCGATAACATACGTATTCTCTATAGGTATAGTATAATATAAATACCAAAATAACTTTTTGTTTCCTTATATTGATTACTAATAACTGATATAAAATAATTCGAATTAATTGAGTAATAAACAGAAAGGAGAAAACTCATGAAAAATAATTTATCATTAAATTTGTTTTTTTTTTATTAGTTTGACTATTTGAACATAATTTTAATATGCCATATGTCATATTATGCGTTAACCATCAACAATATCCGATATCGATTGTACCGATTTGCTTAAAAATGTTTTTTTTTTTTTCATATACATTGCATTATCATATTTTATTAAACATAACATTACAGTTTGACAACGTATAATATATATTTTATAGGGGCACCGTCGTTTATTTACACGCGACCGTCAACGTTTTTCGGGAACTTTTTCGTTCAGAGGTTTTAACCCGCCACCGAAAAATAACGAAAACCGTAATTTCCCATAGACCTCGATCATTCCCTTATGTAAATATCGTCATGTTTGTTTATTCCGAGGAACCATTCATATACGCGTATATTTATAATATATAATGTGCCTGTCCTCTGATACGAAGCGCTTGCGATTGGCTCGAACATCGTACGTATATTATATGACGTGTCTGACAGAAGTTTTAATATTAAAATCTCATCGTACTATTATATACACTACGTCATGAGTAGGTATTATTGTAATTACGAGAAATTTGACGAACACTGCCGTGTCACTGTGTCAGTTTCGCAGTGTCGGATCGACACGAACGGAACGTTTCTTAAAATAAACGTTTTAAATATTAAATAATAATATGTATACAACTGTGTCTATTATACAATAACAGTATATCGCAGTTTGTAGATAATGTAATTGAATAATTTGGTTTCGTGTATAAATTATATAATCTTATAATATACAATATACAACATAATACAATTCAATAATATTGAAGTTTGTGGTAAGCTCAGTTGTTTACCCTCTCCCCCAAATTCACATGCCCAACTTTATGAATCCCATCTAATAGTTATAAATTCGGCCATTGCTCGAAATTCGAATCCTAATTGTATTTTTATATTTTGTGGCGATTTCAAGATTCCCAATATATTTTGGGCGTATGATAAATACGGTCCTTCTTAATATTTTTATAACTCTGGGTCCAAGAATACACTGAATTCTTGATTCGCTTGTCGTCATGAACTTCATCCGATTAAGGATATGTGACAAAATCACTTAACAATTTACTGAAACAGATTTTCCACAACGACAACAGACTGTAAATAATTCCCTAAATACCCGCGTACCACGTGACCCCTGTCATTCTGCTTCATTGTTATCATTACTAACAGTTAACAATGTTCCGATAATGAATCTATCCCAAAAGTTTTTTAATTTCCATTGCGCTTTATACCCACACAATTGGGTTGATAACACTCAATACCTTTTGACGACGTTAACTCGGTTAATCAAGCTTTCTGCGATACCCTGCACTTACGTGTACTCAGTGGCGTGGCGATGTGGGTAATCGAGAGACGGCCACCTCTCACTTTTTTTGGTGGGCGACACTGGGTGAATGGGAAATAATTTAAATTCATAATAACGAATTTAGGAAAATATAATATTTTAATATTGTCTAATATTGATATAAACGAAAGCTAGTATCCAGTAGGCAGTGGTTACTAACCATTAGTTGGTAATAATACCTACCTAATAAGTACAATTGTCTGTGAAAGCAATCACCCCCTCCCCCCACTCTATTTCCAATTGAGAGACAAAATTATGGTTGATTGGTGGGTGGGTATCGCAAAATATACTTGCCTCTGAAAATATTCGAGTTCGCCACGCCACTGCGTGTACTAAATTTGTACCTGAAATTAATGACCACTCCTCAAAATGACAATGGCGCTGAATAAAAGCTAAAATATGTATTTGAATAATGCACAATATTTGTTATTCTTCAAATGTATTTGTCTAGTATTGTTCAATGTAAAATGAAAATTCCAGCTTCGATCCGACCTAAAAAAAGTTCTACTCTTTTAGATAACAAAAAAAAAAAATCAAAATTCCGACATATCAACGAGGAGTGAGAGTTTTCCTGTGAGTTTTGCGTAAGATGGAGGCAATACATAGGTACGGTAAAGACTTCCTCTTGATATTTACTTATAAAGTATAACTTATATTATACTAATATTAGTATTGTGTCGTGTAGTTACTAACATGTCGTCTTGATAGAAATTTTCCTAAACAAGTACATTCAAATATATGTTTATAAAAATACATGGTATAATACCGTTCAACATTCGTGGGTTTTCAATTTGAATAAATTATTCCAACCTATGAGTATGTATCGAAATGTTAACATCATACTCAACCGTACCAGTGTACATATAAATGTAAGCCTTTAAACATATGTATATGTATATTAAACAGTATTGAGTATTATTATATTGTTTATACAAACAATTGTTTGTTTGCTACATACATTTTTTGTATTATAAATATATATATTATAATTTGTCGTGATGTTTGGTTTGGTGTATGCTGTATGTACACGATATATATATATAAAGATGCGCACACACGCACACATATAATAGTATACGAGTACACATATACGAGACCTCATTATGAATTTTTCAATTGTTTTTGTATTATAATATGTCATGCTGTCACGAAATATGCCTGTGCGTGTGAGCGTACATATGTGTGTGTGTGTGTGTGTGTGAATATATATGCGTGGATAAACATAAACCTTGGATGTTTCAGTTGAGTTGTGGTCCGTGCACGAAACAAAATGGCCAAGTATGTACGTTCTCTCTTCTCGTCCGGACACGTATTGCGTGTGTTTCGCTAGAAAAACTCTATGTGTACCTTTACACATACTCATACGCACACGTACACGTAGTCGTCCAAAGACTTGTGTTTATTTCGTGTTTATATAAATATATATTATGTTTCAACGGATGTACATTTTATAAATAATATTATATAATACATATATATATATATATATATATATATATATATATATATATATATATATATATATATATAAATAATATATGTTATTTAGGTATGGTGAGTGTATGTATATATATACACGCATACAATAATACGACAACAGATGTGGTCAAACGGTTTTTTATTATTATTGTAATATCTATTATATTTTACAAGCAGATTTTTTTTCCCTATTATCATTATTATTATTTAGAGGAGAAATATATATTATTATATTTCGTTCGAGAACGTTATAATACAATATATGTATAAAGTAATAATGTTTTATACCACAGCTATATTATCTGCACTCGAGTGCAACGAAAAGTACCTACAAGTTAAATGCATTTTGTCGGACGGTATATAATATCAATGGATATAATATGATGCCATACGCAATACGTGCACGTGTGTAGTGTGTAATAATATGTAAGTAGTAAAATATGTATATATTATTATAAAAATAAAATAAAAAACTATTATATCGTGTAATGTGTAAGCCAATCATTGTGATTGTACTAATTTAAATACGACTTAAACTAAACACAAGCTTTTACCAAGTGCAATATAATTGTTGCATGTGTACTGTGTACCACGAAAGTACGTTGGACCTTGGTAGGTATATTATATTTTATTTAAAATATAGGTATAACCTTGTTTGTTTATTTAAAATATGTATTACATTTACTATTACACAAAACGCACCATCAACCGTAAATAATTAAATCTAACCTGTACGATTTTATATAATTGAAAATATTTAAAAAAAAATACAAAACATAAATTACACTAAATTGAAAATAATTCTATTAGGCGTGCGAATGATCCGTATAGTTACTAATTTATTATCGTAGGACACCTGTTTCGTGTGTTACATAAATGCTCATTGAATATTAAAATTTAAAATCAATGAATTGTCTAAATCCGGAGTTGATCGTTTCCCGCGAATATAATTTTCGGCAAAATTAATTCCATCGAGTATTATTATCGATTATTAGTATGTTATCTCATGCAATAATAGACATATTATTTTCTACGGCTCTATCAGCTATCGACTAGACAATATAAATAATAAATTTTATAGCATTATTATTGAAACGATTTTTTTGTTCAATTTTAAACGTGGAATTTCAGAAGAAAAAAATCATTGTGTTGAAAAAATATTATTTGTATATACCTTAGAATAATATTATTGTCTATGAAATTCTTTTGTTAGGCATTATACGGACAGTTGTCGGCAGTCTTACGATAATCGTATATATAATAATATTAATATATATATACGTAATAGGTATACGAACAACAACTAGTTTAAACGTCTTTTATGGGACGCATCGATGAAAACAAAAAGCCGGACAGGATGTTCACAAAGACCGGGCAGCACTCGTTTCGCTTCGTTCACCTCAGCGCTGTACCCATTCATATACGTTTAGGTATAAATAAATATATATATATATATATTATACGCCTATGCGTGTGTGTGTGTGTGTGTGTCGTGATAATATGTATGTACGGAAATTACAAATATTACCAAGAGGACAACTGGCAACATATTATATATGTTATAATTCAGCGCAACTGGTACATTATTTTTCGATAATAATACTATACCATAGAAGCTGAGTGGAAACAACTACTGCGCATGTCAATCTAAGTATTTGTCTGTTAAATAATTCACTAAAACAATACTTATACACGGCTACACTTTATTCGTCCGTTCAATTATTGTATTAGTTAGGTAAATTGTATATAAATAATAAATATTTATAAATTGCTATGAGAGGGGTGTCATTCATTTGAGACCCAAAATTTACCTGAGTAAAGCATATATCATTTGGGCGAGAAATTCGGTGAAGCCCAAAAGCGCAAAACAAATTTGCGCTTTTGTACCTTAGTAGTGGTATAAAAGCGCAAAAATAAATTGTATTATCTGATAAAATATTGTACCCATTACACTATAGGTTTCATTTTAAAATTATTATAGTAGTATTATTTCAGTTTAATTTAATATTTAGTATTATCGAATTTTATCGTAACAAATTATGATGAAAAATATAAAATATTTCAAGATTGGATTACTTAAAAACATTAGGCTTCAAATTTCAAATTTAATATTAAGGTACTTAATCAATTATTTTTTTTATTGATCTTCAATAAAACATCTATTGGTTGTTGCTATTAAATTAAATACAATTTTTATAATTATTTATATTTAAATACAAATTTTATAATCACGAATAGCATATATAGTATATTAATAACTGTATGATTTTATAATTATATGTTTATAACTAAATGATTTTAATAAAATACACTTTTTTTAGAAAAATTAATTTGCGCTTTTGGGTTGCGTTTGGGCCATATTTTGTGCTTATGGGCTACAGCTGAGAAATTGACTGATCGTTTAGGCGAATTTATAAATTATGGAATAATAGGGAAGTAACATACCTACGTCTACAATAATTTTTATAATATTTACTACAGCTAAATATTATTATTATGTCGTTTCGGCTGATTGGCATTTACAAGCCAATTTACAAATATAGATAGTGAATGATAATTTGTTAGATTGTACTAAGATGTGTGGGTTTTCATTTTTTGCGCATGTCTAATCTAATCAGATACTGAAGTGTAACATTTATTAATTAAAATTTAGTTAATATGATAAATATTATATAAATATTTGATAATATAATAGATTTTTAACCATACCAGTTAGAGTTAACCGAGAGTCTTAAAAATGGAAAGGAAAACCTATTAGTCTATATAAATGTTTATAAATATATATTTATAGCTAGCCCAAACGATGTATTAGATAAATTAGGGGTCTTTGTAACTTTCGCCCAAATGATATGTATAAATTCGCCCAAACGATATGTTATTTTGGGTCATTCGCCCAAATGAAAGCCCCCCCCCCTCTTGCCTTATGAGAGTAATTCACGAAGGTCCAAGTCCAACCGTCTACGATGTAACTGTAAGTTATATTTAGTCGATTTTTGTGATTATCACACTAATTATTTTTACCATAAAACATATGTTGTTTTACATCGCTTTTTAATTTATTGGTTATCATAATCAGCAGTAGAATATTTTTAGGATTTATACAATTAGTTTTTTTTTGATAACGAAAATATTTTAAAGGTTAAATTTTAAATTGTATTCTACTACAATATATTATGCTTATATTGATTTCATAAAATGTATGTTAATAACCTAATTATTTATTTATTTTATTTTGAAACTGGTGCGAGGAATAATATTTCAAGAAAAATATGTACTTGCATAGTTGCATGCTGATATTTTTTTTTAAGAAATATGGCGCATCATGATTCATAATGAAACAAATTGTGCAAAATATATAAATTGTAAATTACTGCATATAGATGTAGTCTATAGGTATTATATTATTTTATACTGTTAGAATAAGTTAGTAAACGGAATCAACGTAGAAGTATAATATCGTATCTATGGTATTCATATTGCATAGTCAATTACTACGATTAGACGATGCCGTAAAAACGGTTTAAAAAATGTAAGCCGTTCTAAAAGTTAGGTTGTGATTGTGAGCGGTCGTAGCTTGTGATTCTTACCAATGTCTAATATTGTCTACCTAAAACCAAACAACTAGGTGTTTATACGGATAAAGACGATAAGTGTATAATTTTTGTCTTTATGTACCATTATTACACGGCATAATAATGTTAATGCAGGACCTCTTTGTTTGAAATAAATTTATTTAAATTAAGTATTGTGAACGACTGTCGGTTGAATATGCTAAATTAATATGGTTATAACTTGTAACTTATTACTTACACATATATTATGTTTAAATACATGATTTTTTTTTCTTCAAAAGACATTGAGCACTACACGCGTGAATGGCCAAGGGACCATCGGTGAACATTTTTTTTTTTTTTGTAAAACCAATAATATTTACATAATATATTAATAACGATCGCTCAGACGATTTATTTACCGTTGATTTACATAATATTCGAATTTATCCACAAAAAAAAGTTACGGCAATTGCAGTAAACTGTGTAACGGTATATTGTAATTATAATGTCTGTGTCGGTTCGTTCGATTTTATATATATGAGTTGGTATCCCATGATATTATGTCGTATGACGTGTAATATGTGTTTCAAAATACACATATTATAGGTAACTAGGTAAGTAATAAGTATGCAGATAATCGTTATGTCACCCATAAAAACAATAGGATCGAGGAGTTTTTGTTAGCGTGATTCGAACTTCAAAGACATTATTTTTTTTACACGCAGTACAACGCGATATAATCATATTATGTTGTTGTAAAATATTTATATTTTATACGAATATCGCTATAGCGTAGGTAGGTAGGTAGATAAATATGCAATATTGGCAAACTGCGGGCAGAGAAAGCAACCCTATATACATATACCTGCCACCAACACACATATAATATAATATTTCATCGTCCATAATAATAATGATATTGTAATCACGTGATTATAGTCGTGTATGTGTACGGGCATGTATATCTATATATAGATATATTACGTATATTATTAGCATGTGTTAAAAACGAGTCGTGTATTGGAATATACTATTACCGAGATTAACCCAAACCCGTGTGTATAATTTCAGTTTCTATTGCACAAGTCATAATATAATATATAACTATATACTATGTGCAGTGCAATAGTGTTACGACTTTAATAGCATTACTATATTCTTCTGCAACGTCGTGTAAAATACAGGCTGATTTTTTGAGCAAGCTCAACCCCCCCCCTCCCCCCATTTCCCCTTTAATAGTATATTTATTCAAATTTTGATTTTAATAATTTTTAAGTAGACCAAAAGACTATATTTCTTAGGCACTATTTAAGAGTGTCCTGTGACTATACCAACTTCTATTTTTTAAATGAGATTTAATTTAATTTTCGCTGAAACTTATTTAGTGAATATTTTTTTTTGAAAATGTTGGTATATCTAAATCAAAATTCTCATGAATATTTTCGGAGTTAATGAAATATTTATATTAAGCATATTAATATTAATCCTTAAAAATGTTTTTTTAAATAAATACTATAATATGTAATGTTAGATGCAGTATACTTGGATCGTTTTTACAAATTATTTATATTGATAAATCAATAGTAATAATTATTAACTTTTATATTGTTACAATGTTTGTAGTTGGATTTAAATAATAGAAAAATTTTATATTACCGATTATAATACTGTGTGGACATTTCTGCGACCGTTCCATAGGTAATTTTTTAAACGTTTCAGGGAATATTGTTGTTTTTATCGGTTTCGGTTAGGTTAGGTACTTTTAAACGGATCCATATACAGTACGAATATTACAATATAATTGCAGTAGAAACTCGATTAACCGTCACTTGATTTACCGCCATTCTGTGTTACACGTCAGCGATCACTGCCGAAAAAAAAAAGTTAATTAGGGAAATTAGGTAGACGATAAACTATAGTCGCTGTACTGTCTAAAAAAGCCAGAGCATCAAAAAAAGAAAAAAAGAATTATTTCATATAATATGTTTTAGTTTAATATTGTTTAGTTTGGTTTTGGTATGTAGGTATATAATATGTAAAAAGTATGAAAAACATTCGTAAAATATATATATAAACTTTTTTTTTTGTAAAATGTCTGTTAACCATCTATTTGATTAACACCGTCATATTATATTCCTGGCCCCGACTGTGACGGTTAATCGAGTTTCTACTGTATCGTACAAATGAATCCGTAAAAAGTGTGTAAAGTTGAAACATTTAAAAAGTACTAGGTAACCGAAATGTATATAATATAATATATGCGATTAAAATGTTTGACACAGTAGGTAGGTTTTAGGTTATTAGAGTATAATAATCATTGTATTATAACATTGTGGTCTGAGAATGTTCAACGATATAAAAAAATTTGATTGAAATGTAAAGTCTGTATAATAATAATGATAACACTGCATTTTGCGATGTTGCTATGTTAAAGTGAAGAATTTACCATCGTTTTTTTTTAATTTGTCTATTTAATGTGTTCTTCCTACCCACCTAACATTTTTAGATTGCAATAAGATCCAAAATCCAAAAATGGTTAAATTATTATTGCAACTCATCATCATAATGCAATCGTAACAATCGTACGAATTATCGCTGTTTGTTATAATGTGCGCTAAAACGTTCCATATAGTTTTGATTTAGTAACACACTTATTAAAATAATTTATTAAACATGATATAAATATTGTACGTCGTTGACAGTTGCAATTAGGACGTACTGTTAGTTGTGTTCTGCGTCTTCATAATTGTTAATAACGCGTATTTTATAAAACGGCAATTAAAATTTAATAATTAATGTTTTAATGTTATTATAATATTAAAAGAAGAACTATATTTTACATACAAGTCGCAATCTAAGAAATTCAAGAGGGAAAAACGATATCGTGCGTATATAATAATATCAATACCATAATAATTTATATGCATGAAATATAATATGTACAACTAATGACGTATGATTAGTTTCTCTCGTTCACTGATATAATTGTATAATATGTTTACTTCGAGAATAATAGTGACAGACTAAATTATTGTTCGAACACTGTTTGATTACTCGTATAATAATACTAATTATTTCGATGTAAGTGATTTCAACGTTTCGTTTTGAACTGTAATTGCACGTTACATAGAATTCGTACCTACGTAAGCCTCAACATTAAATTACTTAAATGATATTATATACCGATCTACTGAAAACCGTATTAATTATCGGCCGTTAAGAAAAGCCAAAATGTACGTTGTCTAACAAACATCTAAGTTCACTGGAGGCGTCTGTTTTTTGATTTTACAATTTTGTAGACCGTCGTAACGTATATCATTATACATCGAGCTAAAAATTAAAATACATTCATATTATATAATAAACTGTAATACATTAGTCAAACAGATTATTTAACTTCACTATTTATACTTCATTAAAGATTTATTATTTTTTAATTTATTGATTAAATAATCATTAAATTTTAGTAACAATAGACTTTAAATATGAATGAGACATGTAATTGTTTTTTTTTTTTAAATTCATGGTTATATCAGGAACTGTGTATTGACGCTTTTGAAGAATATTGTCGATTAAATTAAATCTTTATCATTATAAGTTCAACATAATAATTTGTCAAAAATGACAGGTTCCGTTCATGTAAACATAATATTTATTATTTGTACAATTCATTTTTACGCCTTGATAAACATATAAAAAATTATATGTTTTATGACTTGTAGAATATTGTATACTTATAGCATCATAAATTACGAGAATAATATAAATTAAAGTATATAACATTTTCCACAGCATGATGATATTAGCATTATGTAGTATTTTTAAACATACTTAGGTACTGCAAATTTATAGTCATCCATCGTTATACACACAAACACGATAGAATAATATAATTAAATTTTATAGGTACATCCAATTAGTGTGAACGTTTAAGTGTTAAACATGCTGTTGTTACATGTTTATTCTTATATTATTTTAAGAAATTATTCGCCCTATTAGTAATACACCTATGATAGGTTCCACTTGAATTAATTGTTGATAAAATTGGAATTTGTTGAAATTGTTCAAAATAAAAGATAAAAATTGGGCCTACCTAATTAATATATTGAATTACCTATGTACCTATTTTAAATTGCTTTAAGAACAACTCTATAGAAGGAATTTTATATTTAATGTTTAAATTTTGGTATTACACTTAATACTTTTTTACTTTATTAACCTTAAGAAATAATTGGCAAATTGTCATGATTTAGTAGAATTGTATGAACAATTTGACCTTCAATAATGCTTATAAAAATAATTGTGTTATTAATTTTGTTATTTAATTTACCGAAATTGTTATTTCACTATTTCAGTCTATAGATTTTTACGTAGGATGGTTAATACATGTGACATGTGTTCTGTTATCGTTTCTAAAGGATTTTCTGCGAATGAGAGTGTCATATTAGCCTTTTATTGATCATATATTTTTACAAAGCAAAAGTAGGTATACATGCTATTAGGATTTTCGCATTTGAATTCGACTATGTAACGTAATCATACAATCGTAATCAAAAATAGTGTGGCTATAATCAAATAGTTAGTTAATATTAATATTATAGAAGGTATTCAATAGATACATTATCGAACATTTATACCAAAAATACTACCAATTATATACTTAACTAAAATTTGACACTAAAACGAATTCTATGAGTACCTATATGATATAGGTCTACTGAATAACTTATACTAAATTATAGTATAATATAGGGTGTAACAATTATAATATGTTACATGATACCTAAATATATATATATATGTACTACACGTCTACACACTTAACATTATGTACGATGAACTGCTGACCAATACAATAATATTAACACACACTCATAACTGTAAGACCTATGGTCAATACACACCATGTATGAAGTAAGGTAGTTCACTGTGTACCTTAGACCTCAACACTCAACAAACATCGAACTCCGTACAACTACGATACAGTCAGATAGTTGGATAGAATATAATTTATATAGCTTGCGAGTATTATTATTTGTAAGTGTTTAATCTATAATAAAACTTAATGATAACTGAAACGGAATCCTAGTTATTTAAATATATTTAAGATCCTGTTATATATATATATATCTACCCCTGGCTACGGTAATTATATCTATAGAGTCCTACGACTCTCACTGGATATCTTATATTTAACTGGTCGTTCCCCCGACCACGTTACAAGGGTGTCTCACAATGATCTGACAACACAATGGTATGGAATAACTTTTGTTGTATTCACTATTTAAATTTTTCTTCTATTTAATTCATTGACACTTGCACTACATTTTTAATATACATTTTTATTTTTATATTTTAATACTGAAGATAAAAAACTTAAAACTTAATGGAAATTATTTTGGATAAATTCAAAATAGCCTATTAATGAATCTTATTATAAGAACAATTTGATGGTAAAAATATTTATTTAAATCAAGAAGTTAATTTTATAGAATTTTTAAAATTCAATATATTTTGGTTAAATTAATTTGGAATGTAATAACTTTTTTAAAAATATGATTTTTGAGAATTTGTTAGTATGAGTATATTTCATAAATTATTAACTTATTATATAATATTAACAATTTTTATCGTACGTTTAATTCTCATTTTTTTTTTTTGTCGGATCTTTCTATTATATACTATATATACACACGTATATAGCTTCTAGACTCTAGAATTGAATTTAACGAAAAATAATTTCAACATAATTTTTATTGCGTGTTTTACATATTATTTTATTGTTTATGCTGAAATCGTCATGAGTATCTTTTATTGGAATTACGTCTTGTATTAGGTACACGTAGGTACGAGTTGAAGAATATATTATTTGAAAAATTATTCGATTTTGCTATTGTATTATATATATATTTCTATTGTTATTGTTATAGGGGCGTCTTGGCACTTATATAGGTCATTGGCGTCAAATTCAATCGAAGATCTAATTTTTTGATTAAACTATAGGTTATTTATGTGAGTACACATATAAAAAATTATGTACACAACCGATGTTAAGTTTATATCTATATATATAAAAAAAAAAGATTTTTATCTAGGATTAAATGTAATATCATATTATAGTGTTAATTTTACACAATAATATTCTGTTCGTTTCAGAAGCTTATATTCGAAGGTTTCCCTTGTTTGTCGATGGTGTGAGCTACGTATTTCTATTATCTATACTAATCTATATATAATCTTCTTATACTTGCGATTCTCCAGCTTTTTTAATCGATTAATATTTATTTTTGTAATAAATTCAAATGTACATTGACTACAGTACGCTGAGTTGGTTAGTTTTTAAGATGAACCAATTACTGTATTCTACAGCATGTGATGTTTACCTGTTCATGACCATTGTGCGATGTATTTTTATTAAATAGCTATGGAATGGACATAATATTGTATATAGGTAAATAGTTATATGGTTTATGGGTGTCATAGTTGGCCTTATCAAAAATACTTTTAAAATTGGTTTTCTTTAAACACAGTCTACAGATGCAAATACAACTTTTCAGATTGTATTTCAAATACTTTTTTAATTATAAGTACTTATTCAATTGTAAAGAAATAGGTAAAAAGTTGGTATAATACCTAATTAGTAATAAGTAATAAATAATAATAAATAAATTTAAAATTGTTAGTTACAACACATTTATAGATATCATATACACTTTGAGATACCTAGTTAATTTTGTATAATGTTTAACCTACTGATAAATAAAAATAAATAAAACAATTTTATATTTTAATCTAAAAATACAATTAACAATAAAAAATAATTTGTTTGGAATTTGTAAATTAACATAAAAGTATTTGATATTTAAATACAGACGAATAAGTCCAAGGCAGTATTTAAAATATTGTTTTAACATATTTACTCAAATAGGTACTTTACAAGTCCGCCATTCTTCTATGCCACTACGTCTTACGTAACAGTCATAATAAGCTCGAATATGAAGAGATTATATATAGATAGGCGCATGATATTCTGGTCTCTTGGGAACAGTATTAGTACACAACAATCAATATTAAAAGGCGATTAAAGGAATCTATTCTTATTCTTAAAAATAAATAATATTCTGCAGCAGTAAATGAAAATGTGATATGCTATTTGTCACTTAAAAACTATAAAAATAAAAACTAGTAAAAAATAATTTTAAAAATTTGCTTTACCTGCTATGAGCGATGATTACCAAAGACGAAGAAAAAAAATTAAAATTTACACATATTAAATATATTATAGGTACACTTGCCATGAAATTGACCGTTTGGTAATATACGTCGCATTTTATATCATGCGTATAGATATAGCATATGAGTAATAAACGGCCATCAATTCTCAATAATAATTATGATTGATACCCCTTGTTATATCATATTACTGGTTAGGTTTTTACGCATGACCTGTTGGATGTTGTTTGCGGTTGTGTCCCGGTAATTTTCGGATTTATATTACATACGCGTGTGCATTTACTGCGGTATTGTATAATTATTGCGAACCACACAAAACACTAAAGCCGCCGTGAAACCTATAGGTATGTGTGGTATTAACCGTAAACGGATATATTATCATTACAGTGCTGCAGTAGTGTCCGGTGAATTTAAGAACTAAAAAAAAATTAAGTCTCCGACGAAAAAAAAGTACGAATAAAAAAAATACACATCATGTTTGTACTTATGTGTTATATTATATTATTATTATGGCTGGGATCTTAATGACCTGAAAAATCTCCAAAAATTACCTTTAAAAAAATGCAAAAACGACTTAAAAACACTCAAAAAATGCATTATAGGCTATAGCTTAAACATTGGAAAAAGTTTGAAAATGATTCTATGGTAGTGTTTTTTTTTTTTTTTTTTTTATGTATGTATGGTATAATAAAATTAATAATAATAGGTATATAACCCGCATCACTATTGTTAATTTTAACCTTATTTTGTAAGATATTTGCACATCGTTCGGTTTTTGCGTTATACATCGTTTGCTCATTGACCATTTTAAAGGTCCTACATCATTTTGCACCTCAAAATTATTCAATAATAGAAATGAAAAAAAAATGTGCACCCCAAGTGTAAATTGTTTTCTAGCTTTGGTTCTAACCACGATAATTTGAGCAGAAAGACCTGTAATAAAATTGTTATCGACGATAACTTGTCGTGCAATATAATTTATTATTCGTACTCCTGTCAGTTTTTTGAAAGTCTTATGTAATTGCAACAATTTTCATTTATTTTATGAACAAATTTCGAAAAATGTTCTGAGACTAAGAAAATTAACTAAAAATGATCAAATGTGTCCTAAAAATATATTTAAAGTTAATTTTTTCAAAATATGCGGAGAAAAGAAAATTACTTTAAAATAACAGTATCACCTATAAAACACATATTAAACTCATGGACCAATATTTTAAAACACCAGAAAAAAAGACGCCTTTGCATCAAAATCCCAGCCCTATTTATTATAATAAATATACTCGAGATGAGGTCGTCATCGTCGATCGTTCTTTATCCGCCGACGGCTCTCCCATAATATAATATTATGATCGCAATATACGATTATTAATTACGTCAAATTAACTGCGTATTTTATAGTATTATACGGATACGATAAATTTTTTTTTATATATATAATTTGTCACTCATCTGTATGATAATAAAATATATTGTAACGCGAGTTCCGTCGCCCAGAGCGATTTTAAAAGCCGTCAGCCGTATAAAATATATAATAAGTACTTGAACGTTATTATATAAAATAAATTATATTATATTGTTTATTATATACCTATATATTATATTTATGGTATATAATATTAAATAATATATGTATATACTGTATGTATTGTATAGACTATACACTATAGGTAGCTGCAGCCGATCGACACCAACGTGTTTACAATTGATTTTTATCAGTTACCGGCTATTGTAAACGCTCTGTAATTACCCCTCTCGTACACATATTAATAACTTATAGGTACCTACCCATAATATATAGATATTTATATAATATTATAACGTCGTAGTTTACGGATTCTTATTTTGGTATACATATACACATATATAATATTATTATATTATGATAATAATTTACGTATATAAATATAATAAATACAATATCGGTTACGCTAATTAAATTAATTTTATATACTATTAACAAGAGTATATATATATATATATATATATATATATATGTATGTATACTCTATATAGGTGCCTGTATATATATATTGTATAGATAGCAAGGTATGTATCGTGTAAACACCGCATGCGGCTACCGTATATGCCAGCGATTGGTAATTATTTTAGAACATTTAAAAAACCAAAACTAGTTAGGAATTAGGATGACCACCTATAATATAGGTATACTGTTTACTGGTGTAACGCGTATGTAATTCTACCTTAAATTTAAACTCAATTACTCTTATTGCAGTAAAAGCTAAATTAAATACTTATCTTAAATATGATTTCCGACCTGAAGCTATGTTCTAATATTGGCCCAGATGGTATAGGTATACCTACTATATTTCTTTAGACTTATCTTGGAACCAGTGTTATCTAATATATTATTTTATATACCTATCTCTCAATAGAGGTATTTTCCCATTTCTTTGGAATATGACATTCATTTCATCTATTTTTTATTTTTATGAATAATTTACAATCTGTATCACTATACAATAAGAATATATGCTAAGAGTACAATATTGACAGGAAAATTATTGTGAAAGAAGGATCCATAATGACACTTCCTATGGTTACTTGATTATTAAATTTAACTATTATTATTTAATTATATTGTTATTTATTTATATATATATTTTTTTTTTTTTAGGTATAACACATCACCACACAAATTGTGCTTTAGGCGTCTTGAGGGATTACCTGGAATTGTAGTGCCAAATTTTTGATAGTTGGATTCGAATAAGTGGGTGGTTGTGGAATCCCTTATAGAAACATTTAAATTTATCACTAACTGTTTTTAGTTTTAGGTTTGAATGTAGATAAAAATTTGAGACATAGGAAGGTGTACCTGTGATAGTTTCCTAAGAGCAATGTTTTGAAATGCTGAATTATATTAATATTTGATTTTTTCGCATTACCCCATAACTGTAGACCTTATGTTCACATTTTTTTGAGTAGGCTTTTGTACATATAAGCAATTTAATGCTACAGAAGGTGTGTTTGTTATTGCACAATATAGTTTTTAGCATGCGTAAGAGCGAGTATTTTTATTCTTATTTCATCTATTAAAAAAAAGGTGGTTCATCATTGATTTCGAATTATCGCCAAATCTCTAAACTATATCGATCTTTCCAAAATTATGTTCACATTAAATCTTATCCAAATGTACAACTTTTTGTTTTTCATTCTTGGCGAATAATCAATCATTTTGGTTTTACTTCGAAACGTTCTGCTTGCAATAGGTAGTTTGGCGACAGTTTAAAAGTGCGGACATAAAAAAATAAATCTTGGAAGGATATCGATGTACCCTGCAGCACTGTCCACTGCGGTTAGGAGCTGGTTGTTATCGGTATTACCAGAAGTGTGGCTAAGATCTTAAAATAGGGAGGATAGCACAACAAAAATATTTTTTTTTAGAACAGTCAGCCATTCACAATAATAATTTATTTTTATACTGTTTTCTGGTAAATAAAATATTTGACATACATCTACATTCTACAGATTGTCTTTATTTTTATGTAAAGCTTATTACTTCTGACGGTTAAAATCACTATTATCATAAATGGAATATTTTTAAACAAAATGTTGAAGTCACTAAATGTATTTATTTATTAAATTCGTTTGCTGTCTCTATTAAAACTTGCTGTCATTCAAATTCGTTATATTAAATGACAGTTAAATAAATAAAAGAATAATATATATATATATGCTTTTACGACAAATAGATAATTTTATATCAAACTTGTCCATGCCCTATATACCTAAATATTTACAATATAATGTTTTTCAATTAAACAGCTTTGTAAAAATTCAATATTTCGAACATACCTATGAAGAATATTCTAACAGTGATGTGAAACTGCAGGCGGCGCGCGGTCCGCAATTGGTCCTTTTCTGGTCCTCACTAAATTTTCAAATTACTTCATACAATTTCGACGTTTTTCTGTATTTATAAATTATTTTGTTCATAAATAGTAAATTCATACTATAACCCTATGGTAGTAAAAAAATTGAAAAGCCAGATGCTTCGCTTAGAATTATTTGAGTTGCGAGCAATATAAAATATTAACTTTGAGTTGCCCATCACTGGTATATTATTATAGTAGGTACATATACATGCAGCCTACAGATAACTTACGTTTAAATGTAAAATTGTTGGTTAAAATCTGAATGCTTAGAAAAAAAATAGTTTATGGCACCAATCATGCCTGTAGCTCTTGCATACCTTACCTTATCTTCAAAGGCTATATTATAAAAGTATTATACATCGCTGGGACTGGATTTTAACGCAAATACATATTTTTAATAAATTTCACTTGCAATGATTCTAATTAAAAATCTGTGTGATAAAAGTTATAATGTTGCACAATATGCAGATTTAAATGTTGAATCTGTTTTTATAGTATGTTAGTCTATGAAAATACATGGAAATCGCAAATTTTAGCAAAATAGTTGAATTTATCTGTATATAAGAATATAGTTAATTTTAACCTCCTAATAACATTCCTTAAAATAACTAATCTCTATAATAGAATTTAAATAATTATATATTACTGTTACCTATACCATTAACACCATATACCTGTATACTGTACTTCCTTTATTTAAATATTAATATTAAGATGATTGTAAATAACTTGTAAACATGTTTTTCCGGCTAATGACTTTATTGTTGAAGCCTTATCATTAATAAAAAAAAAAAAAAAAAAGAATATAGTAAAACAATATTAAGAATTTTTCAAAATACACGACCGCATTCACACTTAGTGACAAAGAATTTTTCAATTAAAAGTCCATTTTATAAATTTATACTAATTTATCAGTATCACTGATTATTTCAAAGTTAAAATAATTATTTAGGTTTCAAAAATAAATAAATAATATTGTACGGGATGATTTCCCACGCATGCTCACCCTAATTTTCCCTTTAATGATGAATTTATTAAAATTCTGATTTTTGTCATTTTTAAGTGTATTCAAAGACCATATTTCCAAATTCTCAATTTTTTGTATTACCATAAGAAATGTCCCTTGGTGATATAAACTTCTGTTTTTCAAATGAGAACCCCTTTTTTTAATATAACATATTCGGCTGAAGATTTTTTGAAAATTTTGAAGTACCTACCTATTTCAAAATTCAAATAAGTAATTTATTGGTTATTAAAATGTTTTTTTTTTTAAACATAATAGTCTTTAAAATTAATTATATACAACTATATAAGTAAAATATATATGTAAAATTGGATATAGTATTTATTAAATGGGGGCCAATTTTACAAATTCATTAAAATTTTTAGAAAAATTATACATTTACATATTTTAAATTTGAAAAACGATGTTCTCGTTTGAAAAATAGAAGTTTGTATTTCCGACGACACTTTTTAAGTTGTACAACAAATCTCAAAAATTTTAAATTATGATCTCAACTCTTATTTACATTTAAAAATTCCAAAATTCAAATTTTTAATAGTTGAATCATCAGAGAAAAATGGGTGAGCATGCTTATAAGAATCACCTTGTGTATTGAATTGATAGCTTTTTATATACTTTAATCTTTATAATAATATGTCAATTACATTTATTGTTCTTTAAAATACACAATACTTGTAAATACTGATAAAAATAGGTACTATACAAACACGGTCGTAAATAAACTGATGAGTGATTTTACATATGAAAATAAATATTAATTTGTAATTATTGTATTTTATTCAATTTAATTTTTACAGAAAATGTTAGAAATGTGGTTTTTAATTGCAAATTTCACATATGTCATGCTATTAGCTTTACAATTATTTCTCTATTAAGATAATAGTATATTTTATAATTTACCTACTACCTATATAAGTATGATAAGGTTGAACTTTTGGATTGACCGTGACGGGCGGAGTCTCGCATACATGACAATAATGATTCGACTGATTCGAGGTAACTGGCTACATGTATCTCTATCTACATGTATAACTAGTGTGGTGAGTCGAAAAAATATAAAAAGAATTAAAAGAGTAAAAATTAATGCATAGAAACGAAAGGGCTACCCAGAAACGTGGGTGCGACGCGTGTGTGGGCGGAGTTCGTGCGTGCGTACACTCGTGGCAACGGGCGCTAAAACGCCAGTCGACTAGTTTTTTTTTACAGGAGTTTTTTCTGTCGCATTTGGTTTGTTCCCCTCTATTACCATCGTCCATTCAAGCATACTTTATTTATTAGATATGATCATCATTGATCACCATCGTTATTGTAATGAATAGTGATGATGGATAATAAAATATTACAAAATGTATTTAATAATTTAACGGACGATGCCTTTTTTTTATATAATTATTAATGTAATCAAGTACATGCACAATCAAAAACATACAAAAGTTAAATAGATAGATTGAATAGATGATTTTCTGGTCATTTTTATTATAAACATTATAAATTATAATAATATATATATATACATATATTACATGGATATATTATGCAATTCTCAGTATTATAAACTAGTCTGACTTTCTCGTCCCTCATTTGTATAGATTATCGAAGGGGGACAAAAAATACTTACATATATTATTATGTGTACCTATATTTACTATTTACGTAGGTATACGAGTACAAATGGCGTAGGTATACATATAGGTAATGTGGTTAACGATCGTACATTGTATATGTACCTTCATAACGCTGCAAAGTGTTAAAAATGTGCACATTGTACGCCTACATTTTATATTTAAATATAACGTATTAAATTAGGTTCCATTATTATAGTATTTGGAAAAGAAATGTAATGATTTAATAATACCATTATTGTCATATGTAATTTGAACCTACCAACTTTATTTATATATATACAATTATATAATTAATATGGTTTTTAACCATCAGTCATTGAATCTTATTAAAGTACAACAAAATCGTCATATTATTCATATACTAGTTTCGGTTTTTGATTGGTCATAGTTTTAGACGATAAAACAGTTGTATAGACCAATCCAAAATAACGTATGTATAAATTATTTTTATCCTGAAAATGTACAATCTGTATTTCATAACACAATAAGCAAAAAAGATGATTGACATATTGACATAACACTATACATACACAGGTGATACAAGTTACACGTGAAGCACAAGATGAGAGAAATTATATATATATACATAAATGCAATGTATAAATCTAAATGGGTGAATGTAAATAATATAATCGCGTTAGCTACAGCAACTCCGCTTAATGCCTTAAAATTTAAAATTTAAATAGTTATCGTGTGTGGTGTGCATGTATATACCTAGTAATTATTTAAAACATTCATATTATAAATAATATTATGCATATAGGGTTATAATATAAGTGTTTTAAATCAAATGTTATTCAATTTCTACAAGGAAAAATATTTATACTACCTACATAATATTATTATGGATAGTAAAAAATAACATTGTGTCATTATCGTCTAAATAACTTTGTCACACTGGCAAACGTAAAGGCAGCACAGTAAACTATGTTATAGGTATATAGGCACTGGTACGATTAAGAAGTATAACAAGTACAAATAGTAAAATATATAATACATATATAACATAATATATATATAAACTACATGAGTTGCGCAGAATTATGCACTAATGCATTAATGCATGATATTATAATTTGTCACAGGAGGAAATCGTTTATATGAGCTAGCGGTGATGATTATGTATAGATACGCATCGAATCACACACACACACACACACACACACACACACACACACACACACACACACACACACACACACACGCACACGCACATGCACAGAGTATAATATAGACAGAATATGAAAACCATTGCATATCATACAATTATTGATTTTCTATGATTATTTTGTTACTTGTTCAATGTTCTTTTTATTTGATTTGTCAAGAGGGTTAGCACCCTCTTTAAACAAGACCACAATGTCCGTAGGTATACCCTCATTATACAAGTTACAGTACGTTTAGAACTTTTAATAATGTATAATTTATAATAACATTACAAAAAAAAAATCGTTAACCTCATCGGATCCATAAACACAATGCTGTAACACACGTTATACGTATAATATCAAATAGATCACGTTCTCGTTCATGGGTTAAATTTTATTAGATGTTAAAAATATTTTTATATTTAACCATAATTATTAAAAGGTATATAATATGTTGGTCTTAATTCAGAATGATCAATATTAGCAATATATACAATAGGTTAATTTTGGTGATTATTACCGTATACTTCAAGAGTTAGCACGGCTTCTGTCAACTCTTTCAATTATACATTTTCAAACTCATAAACCAAACGTAAAAATTACATTCGATGAAAATTTCTAGTATAAACGGCGATTCGTTTTTGAATCACAGTTAAAAAAGAATATCGATCGATGAGAATAATATTGTGAAATTATATGGCTGAAAATTCAATGACGAAAAAATTTTAATTTCAAATGCTCATTAAAAAATTAGTTTGACTTCCAACATACTTTTCTGTTAAAGGTAGGAAAACTTATGAGGAAGCATGAGGAATTTTTCAAACCTTTGAATTTTGAATTCAACATATTATTGAAAATTAACATGGTTTTAACAAATTTTTTCAGAATACTAACTCAAGATGAAAAAATAACATCTTTGTTAAATGAATACATTCATCTCTCCGCTCAGAACCTAAAATAAATTTATAAATTTATTGAACTAATATTTTTTATGATTATTATTATTAGTATCTCGTCTAATAACTCACAGCTAAAAATATTGATGTATATTATTATTTTTCTACTATATTTACTAAGTTTGTATTATTAGACTTTTTAGATTTCGAACGGAGCAGTGAAATATATGTATTGATTTTACAATGATGTGTGATTTATTTCTGTTTTTCTGCCTGTAAACATTTTTCTAGTAAAAATAATTCTTCAAATTTTAACTTCGGAATATTTTTTGAGAAGAAAATGTATTTATTTAGTACTTTTAAGAGGTCAAATTTGAATGTGCGCAGTAGGTTTTGAAGTGTTTGCAGGAAAATGGAATCTAACCTTTTTTTATTTTGTTTGAAAATTGGACAGTACAAAGGAAAACGGTTACTTATTTTGGAGGAAATTAAACCCATCCATTATAATATTCTTAGGGTACTTATTATTAAAAGTCATACTGTCATAGGTTAGGTATAATATGAATGTTAATTGATATTAAAGTAAACTATTAATATTTATTTTATAACAGGAAAAAAAATAGAGATAGGCAGGTTTTAATTTTAAATTTGGGTGTGCCCGTGTGTCGGTATAGTTTCGATATTTGTCCTCATTGGATAAAATAGTATTCGTGAAGCCACTGCAGAGTGTACGTATATAATCCTTCACCGGGATCCAAATTCGGAATAAACGCACGATGTTGTGCTTTATAGGTAGGTACCAATGATGATAATAACTGTTAATTATTGCACTGCGCAGCTGCACGCCAGGTAAAAATGCATGAAAACTGCAAAATGTGCCGACAAATTATTGCTGGCGGCGTCGTTTTAAATGTTTTATAAACATTTCACCAATCACGATTAAAAGTAATAACTGTTTAATTCGGTGTGTTCGCGTGGTGTCGACACAACACGTATACTACAATGTTATTATATTATGATGTGGTTGCATTAGTATACGTGTCGTATATATATATATATATATAGAGAGAGAGAGAGAGAGAGAAAGAGACATCACGAATAAAAACCGTACCGCATGTGTCCGCGTGTTGTGCGGGATATATTGTTCTAAATGTTGTGTTTCGCACGACTTACCACACGACATCTATCACGAAAGGCTCGACGCCAATCAAAATCGTAGCAGACTTACATCGAAAAATCGTGTGAAATATAATAGTTTTCCTCATATGATGGTTATGATTATGATGGATAGACAGAGAGTGCAAAACGAGCAGTGATGGAAAAAACGAATATTATGTGTGAATTCATATAATATGTAAGCGGTTTTATCAGAATTCCTATATGAATCTGCGCAGTGGTGTATTTTGAAAAGAGATCTTATTGTTAATTATTCCGTGATATCGGATGATGTTATAGAATTTATGAAATTAAAAGTGTATAACTGTTTTTTCTCAAAATTTGAATGTATATTAAGACTAGCTGTCCCGACACGGCGTTGCCCTCGTATTAGTTTGTTTTTTGGCATTTTCGTAGGCCGTGTATAGTGTTATTACTTATTAGTTATTATGTACCTATGAGAAAATAATTTTTTTTTTTTTTGTAGTTTATTAGTGGTTTTGGAGATCATAGCGTATAGTAAACTATTGAGAATGTCAAATTAATATTCATATAATGTCACTAATAATAATTAATAACCCTCGGGATTAAGGATAATATATATAATATAATATAGGTAATATATATATAACGTGCATCCACGCGATTGGCAAGTGCGCTTTCGGAGTCCTCACCGCCCATAAAGTAAATTTGTAAATGTATGTGGTTCGTTTGGCATTGGTAGCAATGAGCCCACTCTTTGATAAACTTGGCCATTGATTTTGAATGTTGAATTAAATTGTTGACCATTTACAGCATTATTTTTAACTGTTTCTGTTGCTCCGAACGATGTCATTTGGAAACATGAATTGAATGTTCGAATTGACTTCAGGAACAGGTTAGAATCTGAATTCGTACCGATAAGTAAACCGTTCAATGGTTCAGGAGGTGTTTCAATTTCCGGTAGTTGCACTTTTCCTGACGCGCAACACATACCGGCTGGCTCATTTTTGAACTTCAGCGCATTTCCTTGTCCATAGCACCAATCTCTACTTTCGAATGAGAGTAATATTCAATATCGAGCCCATATTCGAATCCTAGACGAAGGAATGAATTGGATGTAAATGCTCTATGTACTTGTTGGCGTTGTCGGTCATTTGTTCTGCGTGTGTCAACTACGAATTGACGCGCTACTAATCGTCTTATTTGATTTTGTTCAGCTTGTGCCTCACGCAATCGCACCATGTTCACACGTACATTTTCATTGTTCGGTTGGATTTGTACGTCTCTTCTTTGTGCTCTTCTATCTCGCATACTTGTACTTTTGGTCGTTCGACGGGCCAAATCAGACCCCTTGCGTCTTGCTGGCATTGTAACAAATATTGTAACATTGTAACAAACATTGTGACACGAGATTTTTATATATTAGATAGATACTCGGTATTGACCATTGATAGAAAAAAATTTACAATTTTGTAATATTGAAAATTTTTATTATAGAAGCTAAAATTTGAACAATGCACAAACTTTGTTATTTTCAGAGGTATTTTTCTAGCACTATTTAAAGTAAAAGTAAAACGAAAATTCAGATTTTAAACAAAGTTTAGATTGGTAGAGTGGAGTGGCACGGGGTTACCCCGCAAAATGTTTTTCCACTACTCCGCTTGTCTAAACTTTAAATACTTATAACTCATAAACTACTCGTCCTAAATTCAATTTTTACGTATCAAAATACTTAGAAAAATATTCTGCTTTGGAATATGAAATTAAGGTTCATTCAAAAAAGTAAAAAACTTAAAAAATTATAAGGATAAAAAATATTTAAAAACATAATTTTTTAATAAAAATGTTGTTTTTTTAACAACACGAAACTTTGTAAAAAATATTTTAAAAAACATCGATACTTTTTGAAATAATGAGTGGCTCATGATAAAAAAATCACCCTGTATAAAATACGCCATTGAGTAAAATAAAAAATTACTCAAAACAGTATTAGTATAGAACTATAGACCTAAGCTAGTTAAGTAATTAAATATTCTGATGCACAAATACTTTGACTGGGTATGAATATTGATAGTATATATTATATCAACATGCGCAATCTAAATGGCCATAATATATACTAATAATATAAATGCATAGTATATACGCTAATCAATCAGTATCTACGTAGATAATATAATTGTTTTATTATTATATGAATAAAATAACAATAATGAAACAAATTATACACCATCAAAGTAAAATGAAAAAAATTAAAAAATTAAAAAATAGCTAGGTAGTCAGCAAAAAATAATAATAATAAAAACCCATTGCGGTGCTGTCGAGAAAATGTTTACTGGATACACGCTTTGTGGTTGGGAAAAAAAATAGTGGGACGGCTGATGCAAAACTGGTTGAAATATAATTACTATTTACGAATAAAAAACGTATATTTTGTTCGACTCCGTCCGAGTAGCATAAAATTATAAGCTAAAAGAAGTTTTACAAAAACAAAGAAATCAATTTCTTTTTCACTCGACATCAGTGGCTTGACCGTGCGGCAATGTATAATATCCTTATATTATACATATATAGATATTATATACATAGACATATATCATCATATAATATTATATTGAATAAAAAATCATTATTATATTGCGAAATAATGACGCGAATTTTTACGACGTTTCGAATAACAATAACTAGCTTTTTCGTCGATTTTTAATCGTCATTATATAATATGATGACGTATAAGACTACGATACATACAAAATGATATAATATATTATCATATTGTTGTGTTTTAACGCTTTGCAGTTGTGGGAGTCATCGAAAAATCGTAAGTGATTATCAAAAGGCTTTTTTCAAAACTACAATAATTATATTCTTCAACCATCATCACCGAAATATTTGCATGATCGCAACTCAGTCGTTTTAAATTTTAACGGATAATATAACCGTTGTTGTATTTCCGACGACTCGGGTTCTATAGGTTTAGTGAAGCATCGGACCTATTAACTTTTTTTAGTCTCTTTGTTTTTTAAACAATCATAAATTCGTATGAAAGTTCTACCTAATCTAAATAGTTTATGTTTCCACTCATACTTAATAGTATTTCACAATTCAATGCAGTGAACTAAAATTGTACTCAAATAGCTAAGATATTAAGACCTAAAACTTCAGTGATCTATACCTACCTAATATTTTTATTATTATTATTTTTTACTGATCGTTATGTTATCTTGAGCTTAATCGCTTTTTTCTCAACGATAACGTGTACAAATAACATATATATACTTTTGTCTTGCACTTGGATAAATACTCCAAATTTTTATTTTACCACGTCATGCATCTTTGAAAAACTAAGTTGAACCATCGTGCAAGGGCCGCCTATTCCGCGATTTATTACAATATTCTATACCCATCGTGTTTTGTCACGTGCAATTAAACGAAGAAAACACGATGTTTACCCTAAAATATGTATAAATATTGTATAACATACTAGGTATATTATATATGTACAATAGTCATTCGCCTACACGTGATAAAAGAAAATAAAGTCATACATTTGAGTTGTTACGTATTCGAACAAGGTTATAGTAACATAATAATAGGTAGACACCAACGTTAATGTGTATATATAATATTATAAAACAATATAATATTTTGTCCTTGCTACTTCCTTTTGGTTACCACGTCTTTCTGTCCTTAAAAAAGACACACGACAATGTTATTGCAGTCGGTCGATTGTTACTCCAGAATATATGTTTATTTTTCTGTTGTTCAACATAACGAGAATTATTCATAGACACGCAGTTAAAAAAAAATAACAAAAATACTATACATAATTATGAACCTATACGGCTATATATCTAGACGTGTATGCGCGTTTTTTATTATTATTACAATTATTATTATTTTAACATTTTACACCACTGCGTATCCGAGTAAATTTTTTACCAATCTCTATATGAATTTTTATAATATTAATATGCGTATAGGTACCTAAGCTGCTATAATATTACCATGACTAGACGGCATATGTGTGTTGCACATCTATATGTATATACCTACATAGCTACATAATATATATATATATACATATTTATTTGTATTTATGTATATAGAAAGCGTTAATTTTTTACCATGAACGCGCTTTCGATGGTTATTTAATCGCTAATCGCCAATTCAGGTTTTATAACAAAAATCTGTCATGTACGATTGTATACATTACATATTATGTTTATGATATATTAGAATCGTAATTATAGTTTACTTTTAAAACAATTATTGTTCTCATGAGTTATGACTTCATTATAATGTGTCTAGATACCCTATATATAGTGTATGTACTATATATATATATATATATATAATATATGTAGGTTTTAGCACAAATTGATATTTTAATTATACTACTATATATTTATATATTTACATACACACACACACACACACTTTTAGTTTACATATATTATAATTATAAGTTAATTGTTAAAACCTGTTGGCGAAATTATAAACTAATATGCAATAAAAATGTCATATTAATAACAATTAAGTGTAACAAGCATCAAAATATTTAATATTTCGTTAATAATTACGAATAATATAATATAATTATTCAAATCAAATTTCGGACGTCATATTAATCATAACGTGATGTGTGATTTATAATCGTAGTAGCCGCTGCAGTATACGATAATATAAGTGCACATATATAAATAATAATACACCTATTATGCTGTTTATTTATGTTATATTACACTGTACACCTATTATTATAGATAAACAGTATTACATCAAACGAAAATAGTAAAATGCGGACTGTTGTACTATTAAAATATTATAATTTGTATCAATGTTATTATTGGAATCAGAACACTTTGACAGCGAAATTACCTGCCAGACGATAATATTGCAACCACGTTGAGTGGTGCTGCTCACGGCGTCTAAATCATTTAATTATTAGACAACTCATACCGTCAACACAACACTATTTTATTAATTGATCATGTAGGCAAATTAATAATAATAATACGGACCACACGGTGCAGACGAATAATACGATTAATGTTTTTTTCTTCGGGATTTCAAACACCTAATCGATTCGGTAACTCACAATAGATAATAATAATATTTTATACTCTTAACCGACCTATATTATACACATTTTTAAGACAGTAGATGAGGGCTATCTGACCCTCGATAAGTGCGCACCTATAATTACAATAATATGTAATAATATGCAATGATTATGATTAGGTATGTGTAATAGTGTGTGTGTACAATTTTGAAACAAAAATTAGAAATGATTACATTTTGTATTAGGTATAGATGTTATACAACAGTGATGATGTGTGAAGCATTTTACGCGTTTATTGTTCAACTACCCTATACTTTTGGGGTGCCTTGTTGCAGTTTAACTCAATGTATGGTTTTTTAAATAATATAAAACAACCAGTTATAAGGTATGTACACAATGAATTTTGTAAAGTGAGTGTAATTTATTTTACGAACCCATTTTCTAATAATATTAATTATTATACAATACTATTTATAATAGTAATAATTGTTTGTGTGCACTTCATTTGTGGGCATAAATTCGAGACGGATTATATGAAAATTATTACTATTATTTTTTTATACCCATATTATTATTATTATCATTATTTTTCAAATCTTTAATGTCGTTTATATAAAATTATTTAACATAATAATAATAATAACGATTTTGAACAGAACAACAACTGTATAATAATATAAAAATAATAATGATACGTGGCAGGAAAAAACTAATGTTCCTCTTCCTTTTTATTATTATTATTTTTTTCCATCTTTTATTATTATTATATTTTTTTTTTGTGGATTTTTTTTGTACGACCCAGATCTCGAAAGGAGCGGCGGCAACGCGGCGACGGCATTGGAGCCGTCCGTCATTGATGCCTGGGGCCACTCTGACAATGCTATTAACCTACCTGCCGGCAGTAGTTTCCTTACGCAACCGTCGCAACCGTATAGCAATAATAATTATTAGGGAGATAGTTACCATAATTATAGATCATAAAAACTCAATATCCGTTTGTATATATGTATGCACATATGTACACCTCATAGTACTTGGATCTAAAAGGCTATTCGTTGGTTTTGTGTGTGTGTGTGTGTGTGTGTGTGTGTGTGTGTGTGTGTGTGTGTGTGTGTGTGTGTGTGTGTGTGTGTGTGTGTGTGTGTGTGTGTGTGTGTGTGTGTGTGTGTGTGTGGGTGTGTGTGTGTGTGTGTGTGTGTGTGTGTGTGTGTGTGTGTGTGTGTGTGTGTGTGTGTGTGTGTGTGTGTGTGTGTGTGTGTGTGTGTGTGTGTGTGTGTGTGTGTGTGTGTGTGTGTGTGTATGCATGCAAGGCAAGCAGTATTCTAAAATAATATATTATAAACTGTGCCTATACACATATAATAAGATGCGTGTGTGTTAGTTGCATTTCACGCAGTATAATATGCAACAACAGACATCCAAGTTCAAAAGTGGAAACTTATGCATCGAAACGCAATCTATGTAATCAAACGAAGTTCTATGAAAACGCATTTACCTATGTATATATATATATACATATATATAGGTATATACATTATGCAGTATAATATGTACATGTGGTATATACAATACACATGTAGGTATACATTGTACATTGTACAAAGAGCATCATCATAAAAAGTAATTGATGTGTTACGAATCAAAAATCCATTTTACAGTTTTATCGTTTCACGATTTTGCAAAATGAAACGAGTTTCTATTTTACACCAACTGCATTATAGGTTATATATTACAATGATTAAGTCATAGGTACATAATTACAGATAAAGCAGCTAAATAATTACGATAGTTAAGTGCGACATAATATTGTTAATGTACATGTTTATGCATTTTCAGGAACTAAATTAAAAATAATATGAAAATATAAAATGATATAATATATATTTATACATGTATAAATGGTGTGGACTTTTATGTGGTAGAATATTAGGTCCTTACTTTTACGACGGTACTCTGACAGGTAGGATCAACCTAGAGTTTTTGTCGAACACACTACCGACATTTTTAGATGAATTCAACTTAGATATCCGCATGAATGTATTTTTCCAACAAGATGGGGCACTTGCCCATAATGCAATAATTGTTCGAGAATACCTTAACCAAACTTTTGCCTATAAATGGATGGGGACATATGGGTCCAGTACAATGGCCTCCTATAGATCACCTGATATAACACCATTTGACTATTTTTTATGGGGACATTTAAAAACAGTAGTTTATGCTAATCCATCAAATAATCTTGAAGATTTGAAAAACAAAATATTCATTGCGTGTAGTGAACTCACCGAAGATAAAATAATAACAGCTACACAAAGAGAACTACTGCAACAAAAGGAAGCATGCATTGAAAATAATGGCAATAACTTTAAACAGTTCATTGAATGAATTGTAATGATATTTTTTTAATAATAAATTTTGATAATAGTAATAACAATTACATCTTGTAGTTTTAATAAAATAATTATTATAATATCTAATGTGTAATTAAGATACAACGTTGAAAAATGCGATATTTACGAATTAACTAATTCAAAACTTTCGACCGTCATAAAAATGGCAATTTTGAGGATATCAATAAACTGTAAATATCAAAATTGTTCAGAAAAATAAAGCAATCTAAATCCGGTATCCAAAATAGTGGTTCCTATTTAAGAAATTTTTATTTTACTGCGCATGCACCGATAAAAATAATTGAAAATTAGAATTTATCATATATAGATGTATTTATAAGTGCTGTACGCGGTATAAAAACCCCGAATCAAATTCAAAGTCACGCGGTTGAAATATTTTCTGTTGCCTTTAAATTTGAACACACGGTATAGCTGCGTAAGATGGTTAGAACGCTTGGCGAATCACCTTGTATACAAAACAATTTCATTTCAAAATATATAAAATTAAAATAGTTCAACTTATATTGATAACAATATAAACAGGTAAAATCCTAAAATAAAAATTGAATCTCACTTATCATGCATGCTAAAAACATAGAACATGTGCTATGTGCATCAGTATGCTCAATAATATCAATAGGTGAAGTCGTTATAGAGGATTTAATAGTAATAGTAGTGTAGGCTGTAATAGTAGTGTACCTATACGGCTGTACATAGTGTTACCGCTTTGGTATCTTACTACATTGTACGTTATACATAAAATCACAAACTATACCTTGTTACTTTTTTTGGGGGCGAGGTGCTATGCAGACCATGGAATTAAGAAAGCCCAAAAATTATTATTATCCACCGTATATAGTATCCCTTTTGAAACTTACTTTGAATTACATAAGCGATAAGCATATTAAAGTATTTAATTTTTGAACCAATAATATTTCTTTTTATGTAAAATATGTATTTAGCATCATGCAGATCAGATTTAGGATTTAGAAAAGGTACTTTATGCAAAACTTTCGCGCTCTCTTATTTCTACCGGAACCCTGAGGAAATTTTATTCAGAGCCTAAAAAACTATACAAGGAACAAACATTACCAATTTAGCAAAAGATTTAAATTTCTATCACTTTTTTTGGATCAGATACTGCTCCTCAAATTAGATAAAAGTTTTACTTACTTGATAATTTATGTAATTATTTTACCTATAGGTATATTATATTATGTGGTGGTAATGATGTTTTGCACAGGTTTATTTTGGTTAAATTAATTCTTACTCGGTAGTCAATATCATATATTTACTATTTACTAATTATAATTCGTGACTATTGGTTGATAGTATTTATCTTTTATTTGAATAGATGTTTAAATCTGATGACTGTGTTTTTTTAATAAAAAATTAAGTTTGCAAATTTAAGAGAGAAAAGCGTTTGCTTACGTAGTAAGACAAAAACAGAAGTTACTTAATAATGAGAAGCACAACAAATATAAAAAATCAAGTGAATTAAAAAAATAATATTATAAAATACTACGTTACTATATTATCATAATCAATACAAAATTTTATTATGTAATAAAAATTAATAAAATTATATTCAAAAGTTTTCAAACATTTCAGTTTACTGCGCTTTATCTAGAATCGTAAAAAAACGATTTCGATCGATTGTATTGAACAGCAGGTTTTGTAGTTAAACATGAAATATTAACATGAGAGCAACGAATCGCGCGCGGACAGCAAAAATTATTATAAACACAAATAGACATCGTTGGAGATATAATAGAATATTGTGTTCAATAGTATTGTTGTCGTACGTACGGGCGCTCTTTGGACGCAACTGAGTACAATTCAATTCCACTCACGACGAATTCGATAACGACGGAAAGACAACCCCCTGAAAATAACATCTGCCGGACGAAATGTGGTAATTTAATTACATAGGCAAGTATGAACCCACATACTAAACACGTGTAAGTATGCCAGTGGCGTATTTAGAACTGTTCAAACGGGGTAGTGGCCAGTAGGTTTGAATTAATATATTTTAGTTTTATTATAAGGTTGTAGGTTCGATTGGATTAGTTCGGAGCATAATAAAGATATAAAGTATTTATGACTTATATTTATATTATTATATGACAGTGTATTATAATAAAGTTAATTGAACAGTTGTAGAAAACAGTGCATGTGGCTTCGCAATCTCTGCAGCTAAAGGGATGTGATGTGGAAGGGGTTGTCAAGTTCCGTGATCGTTATATTACACACCACCAAGATGGGTACGCTCTGCAATCTGGGAAAACACAGTATATGTTATATTTATAGGTATATAAATTACAATTTTTTTTCGTGACCGTTATCAATTTATTTTTTTAATTTTAATGTTTTTTATTGCATATTATATTATTATCTTGTAAAATATTTAAAAATATTTAAACAGTTTATCGTCAAAAACAACGAATAATACTTATTATTATAATCGTAGTATATTTTTTTTATATGGTACCACGATGAACATAATACTTTTCTGTTTGTAGTCTCGACAAGATTGCATTTTTGTTTCGTGCGTACGAATATTTTTTCAATGGTGATCTGTACACACACACACACACACTAAAAGTTTATTCGCATATTCGTTATGACTATATACCATCACGGTTCAGTGCTCGAGTACAAGAACTGTGATAATTCGTGTGGGTGTAGCGGTGACGATGCGGCTGACGTGGTGGCGATACGGCTGACGCCGACGCGGTGTTGATGGCTATAGGAGATCAAAAGGTCTCCTCGCAATTCGAAATGGTGTGAAGAAGAAGAAAAATGTATTATGATAATAATAACAACAAACGAGTTGTAAACGCGTGGAAATTCATGTTTATTATTATTATTATTTTGTCGTAGGTTTTTAATTTGTCGACAGCCGCGCGCGTATTATGCACGACGAACAATGCGATGTATTATAATTATTGTTCACTTGACGTGCGCGTTTATATAAAATACGGACGGTTTTCATGATAATTAACGTACGGTGGTCTAGTAAGTTAAGGACAAGGTGCACACCATCGTACACGGGGTGATCTATTTAATTGGCGAAATTAATTTCGTGAGGTATTTTTTTTTTTTTAAAAGAAAAAAAGAAAAGTTTTAGTATAATTTAAAATGTTTTATAAATTATAGAACTAAATATTTTTAATAAAATATATAAATTACTATTCTTCTTGAATCATAATATTCTTACAGTTAGTGTAAATGAATCACTCTGTATTTACGCTCATTTATATTTTAGTTAGTAAGCGCTCCCACCTTTTTTCTGGATCTAACCGAACCGAGAAGAGTGTGTATTCAAAACGTGATGATGACAGACACGAAAAAAAAACTTATTATGTATGAAATCATAGCTCCACTCGGAATCTAAAATACTGACATACATTATACTTAATATCAATTATATATTATATATTATACATATATATTATAGTTTCATGTTATTCGCAGGAATATACAGGTGATGTTACTGATTGGCCGTTGTGTGATTAGCTGCGTGTTATACTTATAAATCATGGTAATTTATTTTTTAACATTTTATACCATCTTTAAAATAATTTATTTTAAATACAACCCTTATCCCCCTCAAAAAAAAAAAGAAAGTAAATACGCCTTGAGTATCGTGGATTGAGATATCCTTCTATTTTAATTAGCTGTCGTTTAGCTTTTATTTCTGATTGACTTTATACCTACAGGTTTACTACATTGTATGTATACCTATATATTATGTAAGAGTCTTCTGGACTTGATTACCTTTATAATATATATCATAATAATATAATAAGTTATTATTTAATATATAACGTCACTTTATAACGTCACATATAATGTTTCTGATGTTCCGTAAAAACTATTAGAGTGAACGTTACATTATTTCATTACATATTTAGAATTAACTACTTATACCAGTTAATGCCCAATTCTACATGCAGTGCGGCAGTGACATCGAAACAATACCGAGTATAATATATTAATAATATAACTGTATATAGGAAAACATAGGATAACATTATATATTATGATACAATGTTCGTATATTTCTATAAAAACTTTTTTTAAATTTATTCTAGTCGACTATAAAATATATATATATATATATTATCGTATACATATTATTTCGTACACGTATAATATTATAGTACCTGCCCACACATATTACCTATATATATATATTACGTCGTTATGTCGGTATGCATATATATTTACAAATATTGACAAAAAGCGGAAAAGTTTTTTGTGTACACTGTGCACGTTATATTTTAATTATCAACTGTAGCCATTACCTTCGGGAGCACAACGAGAGAGGCAAAAAAACAAACCGAATTAATGAATTCCATTAACTTTTACATGTCTATATCAAAATTACCGAAATGAACATTATTACATTTAAAAATATAATAACCTGGCTAATAATGAATTTTAAAACGCTATAAGAGTATTAGGTATAGGTATACCCGTACATTTATTATATATATACCTACGTACGCCAAACAGCTTTATGTGCGTGTCGGTTAATTCACTGAAAAAATAGTCTACTGTATCAGATTTTAGAAATGAATACATGTATAATTTAAGGGAAAAAACAATTTACTAATATCATAAAAATGAAACACAACAACGCAATAATATTTAAACACCGTTGGTTTTGACATCAAAAAATAAAATAAGGTCGTCTAAATGCATTTAAAAAAATCGATAAAACGTACGAAGGTGGGGGATATCCTTTGCGTGGTAAAAAAGCCCGGCTACTTTTTCGGGGTTGTATATGTATGTATATTATTATATTTTATGAGTGAACCACTGTGGCGGCGAACATGTGTTGTCGTCATCGCATACCTATATAATATTAGTAAGTTATAAGTTTGAAGATATAACTAAAATATTAACGCATTTTCATGTTTCCAAACGATTTTCGAAACTATTTACCTACCAGATCCGTTTGATATCAAAATCTAATAAATCATTGCACCGTAAATAACATATAGGTACTATATATGTATATTATTTATAGGTGTCTAAATACTCGCGAGCAATAAGTGATTATTAACTATAGGTACAAAATTGAAATTATAATAATTATCATTACTAGTCGAGTAAAAATTTCAAATTATTAACAGGTACATGTAATACTATAAATAAAATAAAATATACATTTGTACAATATTATTCACAATGCAATGTGGAAAAAGTGATAAAGTTCAATGTTTTGCATTTTGTTTTTGAGCATCCTCATCAATGTGGACTTCTTCTCAGCAGACGTTTTTCGTGGTACCTGGATGCTTTCTAGAGGGAAGTCTAGGTCTCGTCGTTTGTATTCGTGCATAGGTATCTTTTTCGCCTACATTTATTAATTAATTCAATACGTTTTGTGAAAGGCCATCATGCAATAACATATCAATCTTATAACTCGTGCTGCCCGAGGTTGTTGATCTACATTTTTCCTATACATATATGTACCTATATATTATATTATGTATACATATACATTATATATAATACATAAATGTCTGCAGGTACTCGTAAATATGTATAATTAGTAACGCTGATAGGTACATAAATAAGGTGGACCCCTCCAGCTTTGGCTTACGCGCCTAAATATTATTAAATGTAGATACACAGAAATATCTTATAAATTATAATGAAATATTGAATATTGACCGTCTGCTCGATATTTAATACCTACTCTGTGATACCTATGTTTTTATGAAATTAACACATTGGCGTGTTTCATTTATAAATATCGACACGGTGTAATATATAGAATTGTTGAAATATATTTCATACTTAGCAATATAATATATAATACTTATATAATACACGAAATATTTATAAAAACATCATTTGCAGGTTTTGTAATTCTATATAGTCGTAGAGTTATTTTATGCAATAATAATTTTAGATATACTAAATAGGTTCAATGTTACACGTGAGATACATAATTAGGTACTGTGTATGTATATATTTACGTGTGTGTTTACGACATCGTACTTATGTATGTATGTATGTATGTATATATTGTATATACACTACACATATATTGAGTGTCATACCCAGAATTTGTTTTCGAGGGGTGGGGGGGATTAAACGTCCATACTTAATAGGAGAATAGGAAAAATTTAAAAACATATATGTATATACTGCATAATGTATTATGCATTTAGTACCTATATTAATGTAAATTTTCACAATTTTAAATCTAAGCTCACCCGTCAACATTATTTCTAAGGTATGAACCCATTAACTACGTATTACCAAAAACAAATATCTCACCTGATATTTTAGAGGAGGGCTTAAGTTCAAAATCACACCCCCTGGATACGGCACTGCATGTATTGATGTAAGTGTATATTGCAGTGATATTTATAAATTATACCTACCATATTTTTTTTTACCTCAAAATTCAAAGCTTGTTTTGTGTTATAGTTTTTATCACGTTGCCCATAATACGTAAACATTAAAGAATACCTATATAAGAAAATTCAAAATATTCATAAATACAAAAACATAGGAAGGTAGAACTGATACAAATAAAATAAACAAATACTTTTAATTATTTTATTTTTTATTTATTTTTTTTTAAACAAATATTATCATATAATAACTAATAAGTAATAAGCAAACAGTGTCACTGTTCAAAAACAAACCATGAAAAAAAAACTTATACATTTTAATACATTAAAAAATGAAATATTGATCAACATAACACCGAAAAGAATAATAATTGAAATAAAGTTTACTAAATAATAATTATATCTAAGACACAAATAATTCAATTGTATCAATTATAAAATATTTTTAAAAAAGAAAGTGACATAAATTTGACATTAATGTCTAATCAATCTAATATAATCTTACAAAATAAAAGAAATAAAAATTTAGCCACTATACTCACTACTCATCAGTCTCATTAGAGAACCTACAACAACGTTACATATTAATATAGTGTTATTAGTATGCGCAATTTGCACACTTGATTTTTACAACACTGATCATCATCATAGTCATCGTATATTACATATTGTACATATCCGTACAATATGCGATTCAACACGTGTCTCATCTCGCGTATACCTGCAAATACAAATGATAAACGCGTGTTTATCATCATTACTAATATTAAAACATGCAAACGATTAAATAATAATTTATATTATATAAAATAATATAAACGTCGCGACTGGAAATATTACACTATAATAATATTATAATAGGTAATAGTTGTTATGGCCGGTTACACGTTCCTGCAGAGCAGCAGCGCCAAAATATTATGTTGGTGTAGGTCATAATTATTATTAATAATGGCCGACGTGCGCGCGTAAACCTACAACAACTGTGTATTATTTAATGGGTATGCAGTATGCACCATAAAATATACCATAATGCACTATTATAATATTTAGCTGCAGCTGCAGATACATTGATACATATATTAAAACGTGCAATACATACAGGGTGGTTCACCGTTTTCCAAGTTCGCTCAACCCCATATTAAAATATTTTAGTAGATAGGTATTAAACATTTATTCATATAGGTATATAACTGTCAGCGTTTTTAAGTGTACTTATAAAGACCATATTTCTAAATATATTAATTCTTTATGTATATCATTTAAGGATGTGTGTCCTGTGGCGGTATTATACACATACATTCGTCAATCGAAAACCTGAACCCCCGTTAACTACCTAGTACCTACTACCTTATAATTGTTTTAATTACCCAGCTTCATGGTTTATAAATTTCAATATTTCAATTTTACAACGATATTTTTTGAAAATAAATCTAATAGAGATAATATTTAAGAAATTATTATATATTTGACCTCAAAAATAATATTAATTTATTGTGATACTGCCCTAATAGTACCTTATGGCATTACTGAAGCTGTATTATAGGAACTATTAACACAAAGTTATTTTAGTACCTATACTTATAGCTGATATTTTGTGTTCCATAGTAGTTTAAAAAAATATACGAATTCGTTACCTGGAGTTATGTATATTATAATATAGCTCAATGAAATATTTAATAAATTTATAAATATGATTTCCTTTTACAACTATAACTATATAAAAGCAAGAATATATTATTTCACCGTTGTGTTCAGTAAACTTCCAAGACAGTCAGATATAATATATTTTTAATAAATGCTCTAAAAATGCACTCATTCAAATCATAATTGATACTTGAAACTTATGTAATAATATTATAATATTATAGAATCTGATGATGGTCATATGAGTTTGATTTAAAATAGTTCAAGATGTCAATTTTAAGCAATTTTCTGTGCAATTTGACTAATCAAAGATATGATAAGCTTTATAAACGGAATGGCTGAAATATTTATAGAGTAAATTATTGTCACAGTGAGTACCTATTCAATTCGACAAATCGTAATTATTTAACTGATTTTTATATTATGTACAAACTTTATATTTAGGTCAGGTTTTTATGAAAATTTCCCTCTGTGCGTCGAAACCGCATCTTTGGATATTATACCGTTTCGAATCGTATCGTAGGCGTGTTTACTATAATATTATTATATAAGACGCGTATATGTTATTATTATCATTATACACCATTTCAATGTGGGGCGAATAAATACGATTGTGAGAGGATGATCATCCGCCGTTGTTTATAGCTAAGGTTGAAAAATTATGATGATATATATCACGTACCTGTGTTGTATATATGTGTATCATGATGATATACCTACTCGCATGATATAGGCGTTTGTATATCCAAAAATGAGGGACGATCGCAAGATACATGTACCCCGAGGACACGCTCCACAATATACGCCTAATATATATATATATCTATATATATTGTATCACCTATATGATACGTCCATTACAACGTCAAACTGTATACGTTTTAAGTGTACCACAAATACAATTCAATACATACGTAGGGTGTTTTAACGCGTATGTCCCCTTTAAGTATTTTTTTCAATCTTTTTTTAATTAATGATTTTGGTAAATATTATTGCTTTACAATATTGATATGTTATATTTAGGAATACCCCACAGAGATCAACGACTATTAAAATAGACAACAATTTTTCTTTTACCCTTCAAAATCTAATACCGAAAATGTATAGTTGTTAATAATTAAAACTGGTATTCCAATAAATATTTAAATATTATTTTTATTATTTAACTACCTATATGTACTTATGTATTTTTAAACTTTTGGTGAGAGACTGGTGGAAGAGTATATGTATACTTATCTGTACGATTTCTATATAGACGAGTGCAGATGGTGTACGTGAACAATTCCGGTGAAAAGCACTTTACCTACATCTTTACCGTATATAATAATTAGAATTTATAATATATTATAATGATTTCAACGGTCATTATAAAGTATATTAGGGGTAAAGAGAAATATTAACTTTATTTTTTCATCGTTTAACATACGATTTATGTATAAACTCGTTTTATATATAATTTTTTCAAAAATTGTTTTCCTCCGGGTTGCCTAAACATACTGTACGAAATACCCATTTGTAGGTAAGTACATATTATAATATGTATAATATAATGTCATACGTTGATACAAATGCTAATAGCTAATAGACTCAAATGTGCTATAATATTCGGCCCAGGTTCATATATAGATAGATAGTTATACATATAGGTAATACATATTATATGTATATAGGTAGGTATTATGTAAATATTATGATATTATATTTTATTACAATAAAATATATTATAATAATACTCACGACGTCTTCGTTTCGTTTTGCTGATAGCGATGAAAAGCTCGTTGGCCGTGAGTATGATTTAACCTAAAATATATACTGTATATTTATACATATACGTTTGTACCACTACTAAACCCGTATGTCAAGGGTTTCAATCGTTGAATCGTGGCAATAGCCATATTTTATGTGTACGAACGACGATGCAGTTACACGCATCATAATATAAAACTCAGAAACAAAAATTTAAAGAACACGCGATATTGTATTGTGACATAATATCATCGGAACGGATCATAATAATTATAATATGATATCGTGTTACGATCTGCTGTGGGTTCGCGACAAATAATACAACTTCTGCCGACACTGAATATATGTAATACATATAGTATATTTATATATGCCGTGTTTTATATATGTACACATTTATATTACATAATATGTTATTTGCACACATTCAGATATATCTTAATTGCACGAACATCTAACAAAATAATTGTGTGGTATTATTAAACGTAGACCTTCTACACAACCGTAAAAATACAAGAAAAAAAATGTCTTTTCTAATATTATTATCATTTGTTGAACATTTTATGAAGAACAATGTATATTGCATACGTTACAACACTATATTTGACATAACTTTAACAAATTCGTTTATATATTGAAAATTTAAAACACACAAGATTGAATTTAAATGTCTCATTACAGTGCTTTTAACAGCGGCATACCGTACAACTGGTATAACGACCTGATCAACCTGATGAGTTGACAAACTACCGGAAAAACTTTTGTTTATGATATTTATCATTGTCACATTTCTATAAAACTGAATTACATTTCGATATAGCCTTTCAGTAATATATGTTGCATGATAAGGGGTATAAGTTATACCATATAATCATATATGAATGTATATACTTAGGTTATTGTACATGTTGAATAATATATTAGTGCTTGAATTATACAAAAATTAAAATTAAATACTCAATAAAAAATTAATTAATGCCCTAAAGATCTAACATAATGTGTTTATTAATATTTAAGTGTAATAAAAAAAATATTTATAATTACGACAAAAACGTTTAAAACGTATAAATACCTGCCCTTAAAATTATATAAATGTTCTTAAAAGTGAAAAAGGTCCTCACCAAAAATATTCAAGGCATAAAATTTAATGATTCAACATGACACATGAAGCAAATTTGTTCCAAAACAAGCATTGTCTAAATAATACTATATAGGAATAATGGAAAGTGCATTTAAATCAGTGTAATAATTAATAATACCAACACTGCGAATAATGGCGCGTACCTACACAGTATATCACGATATAATATGCGTTCAATCATCATTCAAAACCAATAACACTGCAGTCCACAGTTGATAACTGAGAATTGCCTGCAGTGTCACACAATGTTATATATATTACCTAATTGTTACGTAGGTAACAACTAACTGTAATGGATCAAATAAAACGAATATTATTGGATCTCTGTGCAAGTGTGACTTTATATATGAAACAACTATAACTTATATAGAATTAAGTATTATCTAACTAATACAGTTGCTAACTATGTTGTTGGACTCACTTTCTTGTCATTTGTAGTACATGAGATTTAAATAATTTTGTTGTATATCTAAAAAATGTATGTAATATGCACGGTATCATCAATGGTGTGAGAGGGTGTTTACTTTAATCAATTTGTTAAAATTATAATTTTTGAAATTTAAAATAGGTACGCTTAGGGATTATATTTTCAAATAATGATATTTTATATTATTTTATTTAAAGAGTGATCTTTTGGCGAATAGCGATAGAAACTTTGTTTTTTGCCAATGAGAACCAACCTTCTATTCTGAAAATGTTTAAGAAAATTATTTTTTTGAAAGTGTTGACGTATTTAAATAAAAATTTTAACACGAGTATTTTCTGAGTAATAATGTATATACTAATAAGGATATATTTTTTAAATAGTTACACATAATAAAAAAATAAACATAATTTTTAACTTAAACATTTTTATATTCAGATACATTTTATAAATTTAAAAATGTGTTTATAGGTAAATATTGACCACTAGTTTTTTTAAATAACATAAAGCACCTATGTGTCCCAATCATATTATCATGGATCTATCAGCCTCGATATTTACACAAAGCCAAAGCCGCAACTAAAGTTTAAGGAGAATTAGCCCCTTATATTTAAATTATTATATCAGTTTAAACTTTTAAAGTATTAATTATGATAGTAGCCCTCCAAAAAAAATTTTTCTTGTTTAGCCCATACACAAAGTTTAGTAACTCGAAAAGTTAAAAACTACTAGTTAAAATTTCTTATTAAATAAATTATATTTTTCAAAACGTCATAGGCTTAAAAATTTCCAAGAAAAAAATGATTCTCATTTGAAAAAAAATATATCACAGAATATAATGATTTATAATCACAGAATACAGTTTAAATGATATACAAACACCTACAAGTGCCCAAAATGATGGTCCTTAAGTATAGGTAACTACTTCCAAATTAAAAAAAATGTATTATTGATGAAAAAAATGGAGATGAACCATTATAATTATTCTTAGGATATCACCGCCGTATATTTCATAACATTTATATATGCCTGTAGGGTTCAGGTACGAAGCTTAAGGTGTTTCAACATTCTGTCGATATACATCAAACTTTGAACAAACATACCTACTTTTAAAATTAAATATATAAATATTATTTTTGAGCATTTGTCGACACTTGCATTATATTTACAAAGTTTCCAAATAATCGCACATTTTATTATAATATACCTACTATATATCTTGAAATAACTTATCGGCGAAATTCCTACAAAATATATAACTAAATTTCATTTTATAACTACTGAAGTTTAATGAATTTTCAGTACTGCCTAAAATTTATGAAGCACATACATTCAAATGAATAGTTTTATATTTTTACGACGTTTTGTGAATTATCATTTCAGCTGGTTTTTTTTTAGATTTATACCTCTGTATACGATAACTACTATGACAATGGTAATAATTTTAGATGACAATTTTTAAACAGTTTCTCGTGTTTGTATGACGTGTGTAACACATACTAGGGAATATTATTATATTTTATTATAATAATTAATATTATTACATCTTATATATATATATATCATACAGCCATCTATCTATACTAACCTCGTGCTTTGTGGTGAGTTGAGGAATTACACTTAAGTACGTAGCACTGAAGTTTCGTTACTTGTTTACGGCTACAAGTATATAGAGAGAAACTATACTTACCTAATTTTAAATATTATGATTTTTTTTTTTTTTTAATTTATATATTCATGTTAATAATCTAGGGAGAGATAGAAATCTACAATAATTCGAAATTCAATTGGCTCGCTTATTAAAAATAATAAATGACATTACATTAAAAACTCTGATATTTATAACAATATTGGATATTATAACATCAGCCAATATTATTTTTAATTTACAAATAACAACAACAACATTTTAATAATCAGTAATGAGTAAATTATTGTTTAAATTATCATAAACTTCATAATGACTTAACTATAGTTCCATTTTGCGGATATTTGATGAAATTTGAAGTATTTTTTGATATCACGATAAAAACACATTTTAAGACAATATTACCACGGCTATACTGCTATTACACGAATATCGCTTATAATAATTATAGACTATTAATAACTATAATTCAATAGGTGAAATATTTGAAAACATGAAAAATCGTGATACTTAATTGGTATAGGTAGGTACTATTGCGCGGAGAACAAAACTTTTGAAAGTGGGTGCACCAATATTGCACACAATCCTCGCTATGTTGTTCGTTGCCTCAATACAATTCGTCAAATTACCACTCTAGAAGGAATACTTTCCTGTTGTCACTGTATGACTGTGATCTTTATTCTTAGTTTTAACATACTAAAATACAAAAAATAATAATATTATCAAACTACATGTTGATGTACAACGTTTTATTTTTAGAAACTATTTTAATTTTTTATCATAAATAATGTTTATTATTTATAGATACTATTAAGTTGAGTTAAATGATTTATTATTATAATATAATAGTTTAATCAAAATTTATATTATTTATATTATTGGTTATTACATAATATGTATTTAAAGAAACAATTATATATTTCTAAAGACAAATTAAGATAATTTTAACATAAATGATAAATCCATAATCATAGAATTAAAAATATTAACAGTCATGCATTTTTGGCCAATTTTATTGAGCTTATTTTTTATGATTTATGGTAAAATTATAAAATAATATATTCTATTATAGCATGCCTTACTGAAGGATTAAAAGCCGATGATGGGTAACCTTTATAACACAAATGTAAATGTAGATTAATTATAAAAGTAGTGGATTTCATGATGTAGTTTCTACTCCACGAAATTTTTATAATTTAATTTAATGAAACTGTTTGAATTATTTTTATTTAGACAAACATACGTATGGTTTTATTGTTGGTATTGTTTTTCAAAAGATTCAATATTGCTAATTGATGTTGTAGTCTCCGAGTTATAATATAATATTATAGTCCATAATAATTATCACGAGAGTAGTGTAGGTACCAACTACCAATAGAAAATGTGAATGTTATCTAGGCTTTATTGTTTCTAATGAAACATTTGTTTGAAACAAAACAATTTTACAATTGTTTGTGTGCACGCATATATACTTACATAAATAGTATTCATTATTTTATAAACGATTAATACAATTTATTAAAAAAATCTTCGATATTTCGTTTCTTTGTCAATCGCTTGAATTTAAAAATATTAATCGTTATTACATCAAATTGGTATCTAACAATATACAATATCACAATATTCACAATATACCAATATTTAATATTTTGTTAGAATTCGATTTCTATAACAGTTTGGTGATGCGTAGGGAGGATATATACGTATTATACATTTTCTACCTTGTAAATTCTGAATAACGTTTATTATTATTATTATTGTAAATGTAATACGAAAAACGCGTTCGCCCGCGTGGCGTGCCGCGTTATATTATAATATACTCAGCGCAACCTGTTGGCCGCGTTAATTATCAGTTTCACAGCGGGCCCAGGTACATAATATATAATTGGAATATACCTGGTACCTGTATAATATATATTTATAATTATTCATGCGGCCGTGCGCGCGTGTGTACCATCATATGTATAGGTACCCATGTATTATTATATTGTTATATACACGAAACCGCGGTGGTGAGATAGGTCGTACGCGGGAGGGGGGTACGATGATCGGTGGGTGGGGGGTGACCGGGTGGCGCCGGCGGTGGGCAATCCGGACAAAATGGCCGACGTCGTATAATGTATACATAATAGTAATAATAACACATACACATGCATATAAAAACATTAAAAAAACACAATATTATTATTATCACATAAGTTTGGATATAAACAGTCGTGCCGTATCATGATATATTTATAGAAATTATAAATTGTATATTAGATAAGTAGGTTTATATATATATATTAAAATATACGCATTTATAGATGATGGGATAGGTATCGCTTATATTATATTATATATATATATATATATATATATATATTAGTAATGTAATGTATATTCGAATATTTGAATATTTAAACATTCGAATATCAGTATTCGATGCTACAATACCTAACTTGTTTTATCCGTTTTTCCATGGTAAGTTTTTTATACTATTTATTATTAATAACTAAAGATAATGTATGTCAATGATTAATCGACCTAAATATGAAAATAGTTCTTATCTTGCAGGTACCTGTTCGTAGTTACTATTTGTTTATTTGTTATTTTTTTTTTTTTGTAACATCCATTATTATTCCGGTATTTTGTACAATTTTTATTTTTGTATTTTAATAAATTGCCCTGTCAAATAGTAAATATCGATAGCTTCGAATCCACTTCTCGCAGGCCTTTATGTGCCATATAATATTATTATTAAACGGTTTGTGTTGCGTGAAAACTTAAACGAATAATTTTCGTTACGTATTGTATTGTAGCATCGAATACTGATATACGAATGTTTCCCATCACTAATATATTTAGGTATGTGGCTGTATGATGTATATATTATGTGTCGGCTGTCGTATGACTTGGATGTAAACGTTTGATGCAGCGTTATTTTATGAATATAATATCAGCATTTCCTCAAAATAGCGAAATCAAATCGTAGGTATTACTTATTAATACTAATAATATTGGGTACTTGACGTTCACCATATAATATATTATATATGCTGACATTGTGTTCGAATGATGAGTTTATGAATTCTAGGTAGATACATCAGTTATAGCAACGGTTCAAAACCGGTGACTATTATGGGTCTTGCAACATATGCGAAAAGAAGCGCAGGTGTGGATATTAATTAGATATTTTGCATTATATACCTACCCAGCTATTCATCTATATATTATATATATAGACACACATAGGGTTAAGGAAAAAATTATTCTTAATAGCAGACCACACTTATGGAGAGGCATGCCTATGGGAAAAGGAAGTTTTGGTAAAAAAATTGAATTTTTTTTTAATTCTGAGTATACCAAAAGTTATATTAAGTATGTACTTAAAATAAGTATATACATAACTATAGAGTTATTTATACTAAAATAAATATATAGGCACTGATAAAAAAGTTGATATTTTTCTAATAATTTTCAGTACCATTTAAAAAGTTTAAAAATCAATAGCACCTGATTCATAGATTTAAATTTCCTATACCTTTTAAAAAAAATTTATAGTGTTTTTAAAACTTAATATAACCCGATGTTTTCGAAAACACTTATTCAAGTAAGTTTCTCTACACATTTCCGCTGAAAAAATACTGCTTCGTGCAATAAAAGAACTACCTCTTGGAGTACTTATATATAGTGGTCATGTCACGTAAAATAATCATTATATTTTCGCGAACAGTTTAGTACATTATAATCTCGTGAAAATAACATTAATTCCTCTACACCTATACCTATCCCATATAATGATGCTATTTGAATAATATCGTTACGTACCCATATTATTTTGCTGCAGTTATAGTTAATAAGAGAAGCAGCGGCAAAAAGAGAATAGATTATTATACACTGAGAGCAAATTGTCGAAAATTAAAATATATACAATACACACACGTACATACATATAATATGTATAGGTTTCTGCTGCGGTATGTACTTAAGCTAAATAATATAGAACGCGTGCTATTTAATGATCGTAATCGACGTAATCGCGTCAGTGATTTACCACTAAATCATTATTAAGCAGAAGGCGAATTATAATATTATAGTTTCGTTTAAATTGCCGTGTATAAACACATAATAGGTATTATGTTATTTATTGATAGATCAAATAAATGGTTATTGATTAAACTGTATAGGGTGCAGACGTGAGCAATCATTATTATTGATATTTAATTTATATTTTGATGATTCCCAATGCGTTGACAATTATTATAATATAAACATGTTTTGTCTTTTAGTATTACAGGGTATATTATTTATATTTTAGATTCGTATAGGTTCCTATACTTATTATACGTGAATTTCCACGAGAATATTAGATGTTATTATTCCATACTTTGTCAAACATCGGTAAATTTGTATTTATGGATTGTTTAACAATAAAAAACTAAAGGAAAATAACGCTGTAGCTGATACAATTTTATTATTTTATTTTAATATATATATTTTTTAAATATTCCTAATTCAAAAAACAAGTAAGCTAAGAGTAGAGTTACCAAAAGGGTGACTGCTCTCACATCATATAAATCATGTAAAAACTATAATTTATCACTTATTCTTATTGTTCCTATAGGGACAGATTATATGTATATCATATAAAAAATAAAAATAATCCTAATCAAATCTGCCATTTGTACATCGTTTACCTAATGAAGAACTCTATTAAAATTAATTTTGTTTGTGTATATTTTAATAAATTAATCGTGGATAGTATTATTAATAATGGTATAGTTACACCTTTATTGTGTGGACGGTGACTTAAATGAGAACGTCATCATAATATTATAATTGGGTACAAACATAATTATCATTTAAATTTCGTATAGTATCTATATGATACGGATTAAATATATCAAAAGTAGTATTTACTACTTGGTACAGGTACCTACATATATATTATATAGGGTTAAGGTAACATGTTTTAATTAAATAACTTAACTTACTTAAAATATATTCATAAATTATCAGACAGTAATAAAATAATTGTGATTATCTGTTTTGTAGCACACTATCTTATATAACACAAAAAAAAAAACTACTCACTCTCAATATTGTTTAATATACATATCTATCTACCAAAGTCATTGCAAGACAATTATGTTTTCATTGAAATAAATGACTAAGATACCATATAGGTATACATGTTCCTTTCGAATAGATTAAGTTTATACAAAAATGTGTAGTATAATAGATACTTTTTTCCTTTCAAAATATCCGAATTAACTGAAAATATTGCAAAAGTATAAGAACAGTAGTATACAATATTTATTTTTTTATTATAACACTATATTAGAGATACAAATTGTACCTGTTTCATACGTCATATCCTAGTATAATATACCCATTATAAATTCGATGTATTATACCTGTATTAAACGATGGTATTGTATAAAAAAATATTTTGGTTTATATATTATGTTTATGTTTTATAAATACAAGATAGGGTTTTCACATGAATACGAAAATACGTATTCTAGTGCGTCATATATTATATTATTATATAGAAACATGTTTATTAGTTTGTTTATATATATATATATATATATATATAAATACAAGTATAACAACTATTGGCGTCGCGCGAATATATTATAATATATTATATAGCTGGCAGGTATATTATGTATAATACACGATTGTGTGCAGATCTGGTTATATATGTGTGTTGTGTGTGTGTATATATATATATATACCTGTATATACATGACGTATATATTTATACAGAATATATTCGCTCATCGCGATATTGCTTCGGTTTCCTTATGTTTCCTATATATCTGCTGTTGCTGCAGTGTTTGACAATGAATAATATACCTGCAACGTCTTTGTGTTTTTTTTCAGGGTAAAGGGGCGTGACTAAAATGGAAAAATATATAGGTATACGATTTTCGAACGACGTATAATTTTGTTTTCAAATACGTTTTTTGTATTTCCGTATTCAGACTTGCACGCACAGTGTTATAGATATAATGTTATGTATGTATATATATATATATATATATATATATAGCATACCATCACACTTCAACACACACACACACGCCTTGAACGTCTCTGTGCAGACAACTGGTAGAAAATGTTGTGTTTAATTATTATTCTATAAAATAAATAATAATACAGATGAACAGCACATATAATATATTTATTTCCCGATCAAGCCTCAACCTTTCCGAATCACTCTCCGAAATACTTCAAAATCATCCCAATGCCATAACAGACATCATCCAATTCATCACAACAGCAAACCTTCAATCCAAAATCTAAAATTAAGTTCTCTCGTTTATGTGTCTTACTGTAAATATTTAATTTAAGCCATTCATATTTTGTAAGCCCAATGGCCTATGCTGCCGAGGGCTCTTTCCTAATAAAAAAATAAAAAAAAAAAAAAAATATTTATTTCATCTTTTTAATATTTTTACTTACTCTATGTATATAAATATATATTCCAGATTGGTGAAAAAACAATAGTAATATATTTTACAATATTCAAGTATCTATAAATATTATTGATCGAAAAGTAACACATACTATTCTATACAAATAGTAACTTGGTACATAACTATTATTGGGAACGAATTGACTCACCGGAAAGTTGGAAAATTCTAGGTGGATACTAGTAGAATTGACAGTGTTCAATATATTTTTGATGATGATGGATAATATGTCGTTGTGTCCACAGTCCACACCATCGCTACATCTGATGTTTCCAAATCGATATTTCAACTGGTGTTTTTTCAAAGTTTTTTTTAATAAATTATTATTATTTCAATACATAAAACATCTAATGAGATAAAAAAATAATCCAATAATTATAATCCTATCTATAATTGACTCTTTATTTCAAAAATTTTTGAAAATTTCTTAAAGTCATGATTACTACACTTCCTTAATACATAAATTTTTTTAAAATAATAAATTGGGTTTTAGATTTGGAAAGTGTACGACTGATTTATTAATTGTCTTTTCTAATTTTGGCATGATATCCTAGAAGATAACAAGATGGTAATTTTGGAATATTTGTATACCGACTCATTATTTCAAAAATTATTAATGTTTTTGAAAATATTATTTTACATAGTTTCAAGTTAAAAAACCAACGTTTTTATTAAAAAATTATATTTTTAAATGTTTTTTATCCTTATATTTTTTTAGGTTTTTACTTTTTTGAATGACAACATAGAGTTTTAATTTCATATTCCAAAGCAGAATATTTTTCTAAGTACCTATTTAAAAAAGATATTGCCTCAACAACAGAATATTAACAACAGAATATTAATTGATAAACTTAATTTTTATAGCATAAGAAGTAAAGCTACCAGACTTATTTACTTCATATTTTAATAATAATAGGTCATAATAAGGGTTAACAATACTGTACTTGAACTTATTCATTTCATGATTTATGTTATTGATTTTTTTAGTATAAAAATAAACGGTGAACACATATTATATGCTAATGACACATCACTTAATTAAAGTGATTAATTTAACTGAAATTTATAATTCTGTGACACATTCTTTAAAAAAGGTTAAAAATTTGCTAGATACCAATATGTTGGAACTTCAACACTTAACAAAACTAATTATAATAATTTTCGTGTATAAAATATTTCATATTGCCTTACTTGTTACTTCACTATTAATAAATCATACGTTTAACTGTTCACTGAATAATAACTGTCTTTGCACAGGAATTCATGATATAAAAGTGATTAAAATAATGTCTAGGAATTATAGTAGACGAAAAGTTAAAGATGTCTGATCACTTTTGTAATATTTCAACATCAATACGGAAGCTATTTTAATATTTTTAAGACTTTTAGATGTATTCTAAGCTCGCAAACAGCGGCGCCAACACCATTACTAGGTGTAGCAGTGTATTATAAAAATATAATTAAAATAGGGTCTCGATAGACGATAATCCGAACAAGATTGGAGAAAGGGGTCGTTCGGATTAGCGATTTGTTCGGATTAACTATAGCTTAAAAAAATACAATATGCTGAATAATATACAGATCACGACCAATCGAGATGAACATTTTTTACTTAGCAATGGCAAAGAAAATGGTATCATAATTTTTGGGTGCAAAACATATCTAAGAATGTTATCAACTGCAGAATGGATTTACATGGATGGTACATTTGAATATAGTTCTAAATTTTTTACAGCTATATTTACTATACGTGGCTATTTTAATGGCCATTTTATACCATTAGTTTCTTGTTTATTAAAAACACAAACACAAAATATATATTTCTAATGTTTTAAATTAATAGTTGATCATTGTATTCACGATAATTACTTATTTGTAATGAGCAAAAATATGTTGTCATTGACTTCGAAAAAGCTATACACAACGCATGTAAATCCATCTGGCCAAATATTCAAATTTATGGTTGTCGCTTTAATTTATTACAATCGTGGTATAGGTAAGTTAAAACAGCAGGATTAAGAGTAGAATATAAAACCGAAGACTCAAGTATTAGAAATAGGATAATTAAATGTTTGGATTAGTGTTTTTAGAGCCCGAGTTAGTTTTTGATTACTTTGAAGTATTTTTATTAAGTTCTAAGCCAAATGAACATAGATTAACAAAATTTTCAGATTATTTATTAAAAAATTATATACGTAATGACGTATCTTTTCCTCCAAATATATGGGTAGCTGCTATAGCAGATTTGAATAGAACGACTAATGCTTGTGAATCATTTCATTCCCATTTCAATAAAAGCCTTAATTCTAACCATCCTCATATTTTTATATTGATGTTAGACAAACTTAAGCAAATTCAATTAGAAAATTATATAAAAATAAATAGTATAAATGAACCACATAAATATAGAAATTCAAAAAAAAATATATATATATTTATACATGCAAAATATATTTAAAAAATATAAAAATAATGAAATATTTATAGATCAATATGTAGAAAATGTGGCTCATTATTTTGGGGATTTCGACAAAAAAAGTAGTTGTTCCGCACAGGAATTGTTTGAGTGGACTGTATTGATGCTATAGGTATATTATTTATTGTAAATTGAATTTGATAATGCAAATTAATTATTCTTTAATACATATTTCTAATTTATATAATTTATCATATTATATTGAAATATATACATATATTATTGTACTAAAATCACATAACACCAATTTGTATCATTTTTTTAATCCATGTAATGATAATACATTAATATGTAATAATATGTATTACAAGTTATAACAATAATACATAACTAAAATTCTGCAAACTTCATACCATCGTAGTAATGTACAAAATTAAAACAGTACAGTCACGCTTTTATTAACACAGTGTAATTAGATAATATTATGTCCATGACACTGATATAGATAACAACACTTATGTCAAACTCACAGTAAACTTATTGTATAAAAGAAATAATAATTTTACCATATGTTTTTATTTCACTATATTGTCTATATTAATAATTATTAGAGGTATAGTGAAATTTAGTTATGAGAATTAGTTATTTTTTTATTATCAATTTATCAAGTATTTTAGAACTTTTGACAATTGTAAATTGTTTAAAATAAATATCTTTTAGTTTGACTTTTATTCACATTTACGATCTTGTTTTGCGTTGGCAATAATTTATTTCACGATCACGAAAACAATAATACAATAACTTATCATATTTATGACCAATAGACAATGGATGGCGTAGAAGGTCAAACTGATCGTGTTTGTCATATTCGAAGTATTAGAACAGTAATCAATTATTGGATATTTAAATGTCAAGTTTTAAAAACAAAAAAAAAAAACATTATAATATACACCTTATCTCGATTCTCGGCTGTAATTACTGGTCAGAATTCAAAAGGTCACTAGAGCAAATATATTGTCATCGCAGAAAAATGCCGTAAAATCCTTTTAATATATTTTTATAACTTTAAACGAAAATCAGTACAAATATTTTAACCTTTAAAACCGTCAACTTTATAATAAGTTGGTTATACATCACTAACAGGTGACAGCCATAAAGTAAGAGATCTATAATGTCTTAATCTCTTTTTGTCATACATCTATTTTTTTTCTTTTATTGAACTTAAAAACATCAACAGAATGAATATATAATGAGTGGAATTCTATAGCTAAAATTATACAATTAATATGGTATTAATTTTGTGTGATTTCCACTATTGTGGTTATCGTTAGCAGAAAGTTTAAATTGTATTATACCTACCTATACAGTGTGTCCCGCGAAGATTTAATAATTGCGATATCTCAAGAAATAATTGAGATATCAAAATTCTGGTTTTATAATAAGATTCACAGGGATAATAACTACAATTATTTCATTTTTTAATTATAATGTAAAAAATGTATATTTTTATTTAATTATTTACGAAAAATAAAGATAGCCGCCATTTTGTAGAATTTATTTTTCTGAAAATATCGACGTTTAAAAATTTTATTTTCATGAATTTCCTGATTTTCAATATTTTTTCTAGTTTTGAAGAAATAAAATATGATTATAAATTTATAACTATGCGGAACACGGAAAGTATTAAGTCGACCGAATGGGAATGCGCGCGGCGCGGCGGGTCACATGTTTGATAACATTACGGTGTTAAATAATTCACAATTTTTCTCGAAACTAAAATAATTAAAGATTAGGAAATTAAAGAAAATTTTGAAACGTCAATCTTTAATTTTTTTTGGAAATTATTAGATAAATAAAAAAATATATTTTTAACTTTTTTACCAAAACATTAAAATATGAAATAATTGTAGTTCTTATCCCTGTGAGTCTTATTACAAAACCAGAATTTCGATATCAGCATTATTTTGGGAGATTTTGCAATGGGTAAATCCTCACGGGACATCCTGTATCGGTTGGGTTTTCTTAGGAAAGCTAATTTATTTGCAATTTTTTCGATGCCTAGTTCTAATGCTTCATCCATGTTGATTGGAATGTTGAATTTTCTGAATTCGTCGGAATACATTCTCAACTAACCATCCAATCATAATTCCAGGTCTTATACTGTTGCCAGCTATATATAATAATTAATAATTTACAAAACACCAAGCTATGACTGAGTCGCAGTGAGGTATACAGGATGAGCACCTGTGCAATGACACATAATACAATTTTGGTTTCAATTAAAGCATAATATGTTATAATTTATGTATATACCTAATATGTTGTAATTATAATTTCAGTCCCTTAATAAATGTAATTGATGCATAGTTAAAACAACTCCTATGGATATTTCACTGGGTGAGTCATGATTCCCTAATACACTTTCAAATTAAGCCTCAAACACGCTTCATCTTATATCTATTATCAATTTTACCTGTATTATTCCTTATCCATCGATAACAAAATCAAAATTGTCATAAATTTTGCGGACCTAATAACTATACTGGTTTAAAAAAATAATACCTTATGAGCTTTAAATAGCGCACTTCATTTTATACTACATAATTAATATTTTTTTTGTGCGAACCTATTGCCTATATTGGTTGAAACATCACACAAAAATAAAATATCACTGGTATCAAGTGTGCAAAATATTGCAGCATAATGTTATGAGTATTTTAAAATTTAAAAAATCCACATAGTTATAAGTTATAACTTACTTTGAATTGGACAGTACAAAAATTTGGTATAGTAAGATGAAGATAACATATTATATGGGAAGATAACATATTATAATATAATATTATCATTCCGGTACCGACTGTGACGGGTATATGTGATGTAATAACAATATTATTTTATGAATGTTAAAATGTTGAAATATTATTCTAAAACAATTAAATATCTCACGAATATTATTTGATCCCATAAAATATGACATTACATAAACGATTTCTTTACCGTATTTGTGAATAATGTGCCTTCCACATCGGAATGTTTTATTTTAACCAATACATTTACCTGTATAATTACTAATTAGTACCTATTAAATATAAGTATATTATACCTTCAACAGATCTTCAACAAACAAGAGTTTTAAAGACGAAACGATATACTATTACATTAGGTTATATTATAATTATTATTACTACTACCAAATTACAGTATAGTGATATTATACTAATAAGTAATTATTAGAACATAATTTAAAATATCTGTAAATATATTATTTCGATTCTTGTTTGCAGTAAAATATAGTAAACCGTCATTGTAAATTAGGTATATAAGTTAGACTGTTTCAAATTATTTCAAATGGCTTTATGTATTACGGTTTCATGTTTTATATTAATTATATTTCGCTGGTTATTTTATACATGCAATTCTATAATAGGTAATAGACATGTTTACACGTCATGTTACGTCGTATGCAATAGAATAGTATAATGTATAGTTACTTCCTATATTATATTCATCAAATCCACAAGTGTATAGGTTATATATTAGTCAAAAGTGAACACGACACGGGTAGGTATATATAACTATATGAGTGATCTACTGGAAAACGATACGGTTTCATGTTGTATATTATGACGAATAGGTACTCATTGTCCAAATTTTCCACCTTAACCGTAACACATATTACAATACACGCCGCATATGCAATTATTACAGAATATTATTATTGTATTACCTACTTAGTTTTTCGCTTTGTACACGGTAATAATGAAAATACGCATGGTTGGCAATAGCATTGTATATAGTTGCGAATTGTGACCTACATAATATTATGAATATGAATTTAAAAAAAAAAACTTCGACTGGACTTTAATAACATCCACTCCTAGACTGACGATTGTATAATGTGGGTACATCATACATAATTTATTATTATTTAGTTCTTGTGAAAATATTTGGCATTTTCCAACTACACCTATCGATCGAACGATGAAATGCGGATAAAAAGCTGATTGGGGGTGGAGTGGCCGAGCGGACTAAGGCGTCGGTTGCGACGCACGCAGTCGCCGGTTCGAATCTCAGTCACGGGCGGCATCGCTCTTTGGGCATTTCGCGATGTCTGGAGAGAGAGGCCGCCGGCCCCAACCGGGCATGACAGAAACACACGGGTGCCCATTCAAAATTCTGCCAAAAACCCACGAGTTAAAACCTTACAGACTACAGTACCTTCCCCTACAGTTTCCCAAGCTAATGACCTCAGTTGTCGAAGCCCTAACAATAAAAAAAAAAAAAAGCTGATTGACCGTATAATATTTTCGAGTATAATAATATCGAAGAGTCTCGCTAGAGACTTCTTTTGTGCGTAAGAAACATCATGAAGAAGCAGCACACAAATATGATACAATAAACACCCAATAATATTACGGCGTGTATGTTGCAGAAACGATGTTGGTAATAATTGCAGTATGTATTGATCAAAAGAAAATATATTACGCCACTACATGGATACACTGCCGTCGTACGACTTGTCTAAACGCGTTTGCGTACCTACCTATGTTAAAAAAAATGTTTTACCTGAAAACTGACTCGTTATTGAGCTCATTAAATTCCTTAATATATATTTTGTATATATATATATATATATATATAGTTGTAGGCTGTCGGATAATGTATATACGTATTGGATTTGCTGTACATAATTATAGTCGAACACGTTCGCGTGTGTAAAAAATAATCAATGCGCTCGGGTTTTATTCTAGATGCGTTTTTAGACCACATAGTGTGGTGACAATCTTTCAGATATTAAATTATATATATAATGATGTTGCAGCGAGATTGATGTTGAGTTTTCTTCTATATCGAATGTGTAGAAGTCACAGTGTCTCAGAAAAAAATTTAAATTACTCGAATTTTAGTCTTAAAATAATCTTTTCCTTACTCAATGTAAGTATACACTATTAATTTCATATGCGACCATCAATTATTGGAATTTTTTCGGTAAATTTAAAATTAATGTGTGTTATTGAAATATAACCTTTTTACATAATGCATAATGAAGTCATTATTGGTAAAAATTAGCTTATAGAGCGCATACGAGTAGGAATTTTCCGAATATAAGGCTTTCACATAATTGTCACATGTAACGGATTGAACAGATGTATGTTTAAAACTGCAGTTTGTGGGATAAAAAAAAATTGCAATACTGCAGAACTAGTGGGACGCGCAAGTGTTGTGATCTAGTCGAGGAGCACGGTTGACAAAGGTCGAATCAAATAAATCAGCTAAATTACTATTGCTCTAAGTTTATTGACGTGGATTAGTATTCAACACATTTAAACACTTAAAGTAATATTTACAACTTAAGATAAATATCTCTAGCATAAATACTGTCAACTAGTCTTCACACAAAAATAGTGCTCTGAGATCTCATCTAGTAGAAACCAGTCAGATCGCATTGTCTTCTACTAGGTCCCACTTAAGTATTCGCTATGGGGTTTTACTTCGAAAAACTTTTTAGTACTTTTAGAATTCATTTTTTTCTTGTGTCTATTATTATTAATAATTAATGTATTATAACGCATACCACATTTCGTTTGAGTCCGTTTTTAATAGTAATTAATAAATTAAAACACGTAGGTACACCATGCGAAATACTGTTTAAATATATATATGTGCAGTGTGTGTGTGTGTATATGTGGTCCTTTAGGCTTTAGGTACATGTAAATTACGTATTTGTGTGAAACACAAGTGCCTAATTTAAAATGAACGTGTTATAAGTGAGAAGAAGAGCCAATATACACTGCAGTTAAGTTTAAAGGCTGAGAGAAAATAAAATCGTGAGCTTAACTACGTGTCTCTCTGCTGCAGCCAGAAGAATGGAGATATACAGCGTGCATTTGAGTAACTATGTATGTATGTTATGTATGTATAGGTAAATTATAAAACAATATATATAAACATTATTTTTATTATATACCTATAGGAAGAGTGAGAGAGGCTGTGGCGTGGGACCGAACATTAGAAAAACGACTCACGTTCTCCAATAGGCAATAAATTTATTATTGCGCCAACGTGGTCGTATACTTTTTGACTCCGTCCCGACAACATGCTATAATTTGTTACCACAGACGTTGATTCGGTGCTGATTTGTCTGTTATGAGTAATAATAATATGACTAGATAGTGTTGATATTCCTATCAACATATAATATTAGTTATATAATGATATATTTGTATTAAGATTGGTCGACATTTTCAGTAAAACTAAAACAAACTAAATATGTGGTGGATTGAATAAATGTATAGCTGTTTTATTGTTGTGACCTTATGCAGTTAAAATTAAAATAAAAAACTAGAAAATTATTTATAAAATTATAAAATAAAAAACTCTATGAAATATGTAGATCGAAATTCACTATAAGTTTTTATAACACTAAGGTACGTCACCGTTCAATTTTTAAATTACTTTATTGTTAAATTTGACACAAATAGACGAATAACTTAAGATTACCTATAACGTTTTGCAGTCAGGATGCAGTTATATCCACGAATTCACAAAAATGTGTGCAAGTGAGATTGCAGGCGTAGAAAACAGATGTTTTGCGATTGTTCTACATTAACAAATATATATTTTATTGGTGGGTGTAGGTACCTATATGTTGGCCGATGGAAAAAAAACAATAATATAGCAAAGCGGAAACGCGCGATGGCCCGCTGCTACAGAAATTTTTTTATTCTCGATCCACGTTTTTGACCCCACTCCCACCTCGTATGTATATGCAAATAAATACATCAGATGGCCAGTAATTATTTTTTAGGTATTTTATAATATAGAATGACGTATATATTATGAACTTTAACAAAAATGACCAAAAACGAAGGTGAAAACATGATATATATATACATATATATTAAAAACCGCACGTGTGCATAAGGCCTAAAGACAACTGCAGCAAAGCGAGACAACATCGTATTATGAAATATATTATAATAAACTAACCACGGTATACAGTCTGAATTAATGATAGTAAGAGAGGGGTGAAGACTAATCGAAAGCACATCAGTAAGCTCTGCGTGATTATATCATATCCATATAGATTATATTAGTTATAATTTTAATGATTAAACAATGCCAGTGGTATTCCGTTTATTATTAGTTTATTACACATACAAAAGTTTAATGGTATGTATATCAATTAGGGAGACACATTTGCCCATTTGCGTCAGTATCATAGAAATTAAAAAAAGTTGATGTTTTAAATATTTTGTTTTTGGTTATTATAATATAAGACTGGCTGACGCCTGGGGGAATGGAGTACATTTCAAGTGTGCCGTGTGGTATCAACTATCAAGTACATATTATAGAAAGTAAATACTTCTAAATAAAGTGTGTAACGTTCTGCTGTACATTTACATAGCGCCTAAATAGTCACTGTAATGGATATGACGTGTTAAACTTAAATTTGAGTTCAATGTTATAAAATCATTATTTACGAAAAACGATTTTGAGCGAGAATGATCTGTCAGCCTAAAATATTACTATAGTATATAGATGTATTTTATGATAACATTGTGATTAAATTAATTTATTTTACAATCAGGTATTGGTATTGCAGAAAATTAAATTAATTTTAAATTCTTTTTAAAAATCGGATAAATAATAGGTATGGCTATAAATAGCTCAACATTAGATAAAATATTTTAGACTTTGAATTTTGACCTTCTGAATGCACCAACTATATTTATTTTTCTTTAGAAAAAAATCTGAAGTTAAAATCGAAGCATAATTTCAACTGCTTATCGTGTACCTACATAGATACGAAAATAAATTAATAATTAATTAAAAAACCCCACATTGAAAAATCAACACATTCATTGCTCAGAATGTAAAATTAATATATAGATGGCACCAAAACAAATTTTTAAATGTTTGATTAATAACGTGGTTTTTTATATTTGATACTCATAAATAATAAGTTATAAATTATAATATATCAGGCTTTTTAAAGAAGTAGGCATCCTGTATTTGATTAATGATTATAAATCTAATCATTAAACATGGTTTAAAAACATTTAAAACTAATTGAGAATATTATGTGATAAATACTTAAGACTAGATTTATTAAAACATTTTTGGTTGAAATCACAAAAATTACCGGAAATTATGTATCCATGTATCGTTCTTCTAATATAAATGCATAAAAAATACTTTATATTTTTAGTAGTGATATAAAATTGTGAATTTCTTTGCATATTATATTCATTACAGCCATACCTATTAGTCCACATAGTTTTGTCTACATGCACCCATACAAATTAGCAATTTGTTATGAGGTACCAATTTTAAAAAGCGGGTAAGTGAATGTTACTCTGCAATTTGACAATACATGGACGCACACACAGTGGTGAAAAACCGTACGCGTGCGACGTGTGTGAAAAATCGTTCAGCAGAAATAGACAATTGATAATACATCAACGCACACACGGGATAAATCATATAAACAAATAATATTTGCACTGATAATATATTGTATTTTTTATACTGTTAATGAATACGTATATTATTTAACACGCTATTTATTCATCATTTATTCTCAATCTGATTACATAATTAATATAATTCATACAAAATATTCTTACAATATTTAACTTAACATCTTGTTTGCAGTAAAATAATATAGTAAACCATCATTGTAAATTAGGTACCTATATAAGTTAGACTGTTTCAAAACTAAAAAATTATAAGGATAAAATGGTAAAAGTTTAAAACGATATATATAAGTGTTCACATTTATATTGATATTTCTGGCTTTATTTCCATGGGCTTTTTTCCTTGATGTGTTTATTTTTTTGGGCTTTTTTCCGTAAGGGTTTTTTTTCAGGGGGGCTTTTTATCCATGGGCTTTTTTCCGCCTACCTGGAAAACGATACGGTTCATGTTGTATATTATGACGAATAGGTTATCTCATTGTCCAAATTTTCCACCTTGACCGTAACGTGTCTTCCCACGTCGCCGAAACCCAATTTGCCGACACCCCATTTCGCCGACTATTTTTACATGTTCCAAATTTGCCAAATATAAATATTATATAAAAAAAATAAACATTATATTATTATACTATAGTTATATAATAAAAGTCAATATAAATTAAAATAAAAAATTATAAACAAAAATTATTGTATGTAGATATGATATTTTATTATATCTATGTAGTCCAATAATGAAATTTCTTTTGATTCCAATCTAAAATAAAGTACAAAATAACTTATTAACAATCCTATGTGTAAAAATTAACTATTTTATAATATTTACCTATCTTTTGCATTTGCTAATCTTTTTTCAAGACTCCGAAACTTCATTTTACCTAATGGTTTTGGATTACCGTTTTTCTGGGCTACAATGTCGAGTTCAAAATGTTGTTGATTTTTTTATCTCGTTTATCAACAAAAATATACTTGGCTTTGGTCGACTAATAGATCGGTTTAAAGCTGCATGCCAACCTTCTAAGTGGTTAGTTGTCCGTGTCTTATCAATGTTGAAGTGATTCCATATTTGTTTTTGATAAAAATTATTGTCACCTGTCGGCGAATCGGGAAAATTGAAACTACCTATATTTATAATTTGTCGGCAAACCAAGATGTCAGCAAACTAGACTGTCGGCGAAATGGGAATGTTTTTAAAATATTTTAAAACTGGTAGGTATATATTTGTCGGCAAACCCAGTTGGATTCGCAAAGTGGGTACGAACCGACCATAACACATATTTTAATACACGCCGCATATGCTATTATTACAGAATATTATTATTGTATTGCTTAGTTTTTCGCTTTGTACACGGTAATAATGAAAATACGCATACTCAGTAATAATTGTATGTTTGTTATTGACCAAAAGAAAATATATTACATCACTGCAGGAATACACTGCCATCGTACGACTTGTCTAAATTCGTCTACGTACCTTTTCATTACAGCCATACCTATTTGTACATAGTTTTTCTTTAATGAGGAACGCAGAAGATAGTTTTGTTATAGTAAGTTGTAATTTGGAATTTATACCTGTTCAATTTTTAACAATGTGTCAAAATTAGAGAAATACTGCTTTTATTTAGTGCTCTCAGTCTGACACAGGATTATTTCATGTTCATTCACGTGTGATAAACTCCCATGACTTTTTCATTATTTAACTAAAATGTGTAAATAGTAGAGAAGTGTACCTAAATGTTTATTCTACACAATTTTGCTGATAATCTGAGTAAATGAAGTTGTATATTATGTTAGATAAAGATGTATGTCAAAAGTTAGTCTTGATGTAAAACGTAATCTTTGTAAAAAGCTATATTGTTCGGTAATACTTGCATAGCTTTAAACTTTATATACAAAACAATTCAAAATTAAAATTTTTTTTTTCATTATTATTAGAAAATTAACAATTCGGTACAATATTAGCACAATAAGATTATTTGATAAAAGGATAACAAAAACAAAAAAAAACGAAAAAGAAATAACATGCCTAACTAATCCATTAGCTACACACTCTTGGATATTGATTAATTAGTTTTTTTCATTACATAGAGAGTATTATAAATATTAAATTTATTTTTACATTTTACTTATTTTAACATTTATTTGAAAAAAATATAAATTATACAAATTAAAGATAGTTAATACATATTGATAATATAAATTACTCTAGGAGTTTACCATCTAATTTATATAGGGTCTGTTTTGAAAATTAACAAGCTTTGTGTTTATTATAATTAAAAAAAAAAAAAAAAAAAAACTATGTTATAATTTTATAATTATATGCAACCATTAGAGTCCATAAAAAAATAAATCCTTGAGTTGCCAGATCTCTGGCCCAGTTTGCAACTATTTGTAATTACTATATTTATATAGAAAAATCAAAGTATACGTAAGAAATTGTGCTTAGAAATCTTAGAAACCGATATAAAAACGTACCTACATAAAAATATTTTTTTTTATAATTTTGGAAGTCATTAACAGCAGATTATAGTGAGAAGTTTTTGTTATCAAAGAATCATATTATCATTATTAACGTGATAACAATCGTAAAATTAATTTTATCTCTAAACAACATAAATATTATTTCATCTATTTAACTAGATAATTTGCTTGTTATCACAATTTTAAAACAGTCACTTGTGTAATTATTACATTACCTTTTCAATCACAATAAATATATAAAAAATTATGTTAAGGTATATAATGTAACTAACTATTAGGGGCTAATTAAAACAAATTTTTTTATTATAGTAACTATTTGTATATATAATTCTTATATGTGATAAATTATTCACATAACTTACGAAATTGTATTATTTTGAAATATTTTATTTATTTTTTAAGTTTTTACAAATTAAATAACAAATTTGTGAATTAAATTCATGAAAATAATTTATATTGGGTTACTATGCGTATTAAGAAAGTTTACAATATTCTTTAATTATTGGTATAATAAAAAACCGTTGATAAAATACATTAAATAAGATACACGTTAAAAAAGTGTTACTACTGTACCCGTGGGTACTGCAGTCACCCTCTCAATTTTCGTGATAATATTGATATAGGTATCTACTTATAAATACTCATATTTCGACCTAAAGAGGCACACCATCAATATATGTCTATACACAAGCTTCAGAATATAATGTATAGGTGCATAATTAAACAATTTGGTCTTGACTAATTGGTCGTATATATATATTCTGTAATACATAATATATATATATATATATATATAAAGGGATAAATAGGCGCCGAGCCGCCAAACCCCAAGCGGCGCCATCACATTCGAACTTGTGTACCTACATAATTTACTTGTAATACGTTATCCACGATATGTACATACAACATTATATACCTATATGTACTGTGTACATGTTTTATCCGTACCGAGTCTATAGACATGACCGTAACGTACACGTATATTATATATGTATAATACCTATAATATATAATATATTTTATACTGTTTATTATAAAATGTATATGTCGTATCTAACATATAATCTATATACCTATAATATAAAACGATGTATATAGCTACTATAAATGCGTTTATAATATTATGAACGTTTACCTATTCATCGCGATCGTCCGCTTTGATAGTGGATGATACACATTAAATTGTTATACATAATATGTTATGTCGGGAGACGAAAAAACACCGACAAAAATGGTTTGTTTCTGTAACACGCGCTCGGTATAATATTATAGTTAGATATATAGAAATATTGTTGTATACATACAACGATACTATGGCGTACTACTCATTATTCTCAACCATTTTTGATGTGTATGATGCTTGGCTGTTATCGTTTACCGTATATTTCTATTATATTCGCTTATTGACGTATACCTATATAAATTATATAAATATTTATGTATAATATGTATACAAAATGCACGTTCAAGTATATTATCGTCACCCATGCTGCAATGTATGATGATTAAAAAAAAAATATATATTATAATAATATAATATTCGTTAGTAGTCTACAGGTAAAGCTGAATCCTAGAATGGGTAGTGGATTTACCTTGCTCCAGGCTCACATTGTATAAGGGTGCCTACTGCCTAGACATTTTTTCAAAAAACCAAAAATTTAATTTAAAAAGAACTTTCAAACAACAAAAATATGAAAATAATATTAGCTTTATGTACATTCTACACTAACAGATTATATAGTTGTACCTACAATATCTAAATGATGTGTTGCGTGTTGAATTTTTTGTACTAATTCATTTACTTACTCAATTTATTTATCGAAATATTAAGTATTATGAATTCACTTGACTCAAAAATTACTTTATTTTCTAATAGCATTTGGAGTGAAACCAGAAAAGCTAATTAGATAAACAGGCTCTACTGCTCTAGTAATAATAATAACGAGTGTTTGCAAAAGCAGCATTCAAATACAATCTATAAATTATTCAATACCTAGATTAATTGAAAATCATAAATGAGAAATTCGAATAGAAATTTTTAAACGATGTATATATAGGTACAAGTTTTGGTTCTTACATGTATAAACTAATATAGCACGAGATAAAAATAGTAAAATGTGAAAATTATTTAATATTTAAACAATATTAAATATGTTTCAATGTAATATGTATTGTATAGTCTAAATTACTTGTATTTAAGTATAGCTAGGTTACCTATAATATTATGTTATAATACTAATAAAATAATTATTCGTCATTGCATTTCTCATATCAAATTGTTAATTATTTTTAATCGATTGAATTAACTAAATATTATAATATAATATGATGTTTCTAATTGGGATAGTTGTGTAATAATGATTTAACCAAAATGTTTAAGTAAATGCAAGTACCTACTGAATTATAGCTTAATAACTACATAATATAATATATACATTAGACATAATAATATTAAATTTATAATTTTATGTCCTAATATCATATTTATATTGCTATATAAAAGTAGATTATAAACGAATTATATTTATTATAATATGATGAGATTGTTTTTTATTTCTCATAAAAAAAAATTAAAAATACATATTTATATATAAATATATAATTCAATAATTTATATATTATGCTAAATTAATTTAATGCTGCCTTTTTGTTAGGTATTCATAAATCGTAAACAGTTAGATCAATATTCTAGTTGAATAATATGCTAATATAATAATCGGATCGTTTTAAATGAAATTCTCATAAAAGTTAAAACCTCATGCAGTGTTTTCTGTGCTGGAAGATTAAATGATATTTTAAATTATAGAGTTACTATTGTGTACCCAACTATAGATTGAACGTTATAACTATAAGAAATGTGTTAAATGTGTGAACATTAAAAATAAATAACTATTAGTTATTAGTGTTATTACCTATTAACTTCAAGTCTCAATTAATTTTATTTTCAAATGCCCTATATGCATTGATTTTTTATACATTTTATGATTTTATATGATGTTTTGAACAAGTATTAAGTATAGTGAGTACAAAGCTCAAATTTATACGTATAAATGTTTAGTTAATTTAATTCAACTTATGATTTTAACTTCTGTCAGTTGCTTGCTAATAACCATTATTATCCATATTACCATGGTATTTAAAACAAGTGCAACACCGCTTTTCAAATTTAAACAAAATTGTATAAATAACTTTATCTCCTTCTACATTTTTCGAAAACATTGATTATCTGGCTCAATTATATGAAAAACTAAATACGAATTGACATAATTATAAATCAAAAATAAACTCATTAATGACAATAATTTCTATGAAAAGAAACTGGTTTTTCATTTGTTTCTCAGTTAAGAAAACTTAAATAGGGGGTAAACAATTAATAATGATGCATTGACTATTTCATAATCGTCGTAGTCATGTCAAACAAACAATAATATAAAACCTAAGTATAATTCTTTATAATTCATAAATTATAAAAATAAAATCTGATTTTGACCATAAATAATAAATATATTAATTTATGTTTGATAAATACAGAATATAATAAACATAAAATTCTATAAAAAAATAAAAATTAAAGCTGCAGTTATAAAATAATTGTATGGTAATGAAATATAATAATAATGTTTTGTTTACTGGTTTTTATGTATACAAAATTACTTATAGATGTATACATGTATTTATCACACATAATGAATGGTTAAATCATAAAAAATATACACACCACGTCAAATTATCGTGTCACATATTTGTCGAAATGTAAAAAGTGGTTTTCATTTCATAAAATGAGCGATTACACTAAGTGGCTACGTCAAATTATACAATATATACGCATATAGTATATTATATACACGGATTTTAAAATACAAGCATTTAAAAAACAATGAATAACAGCAATTTAGATTCCGTGAACAATATGGAGGTTTAGGTTTATTTGACTCTAATGAATTTGAGAACGTTTAACATATTATTATAGTAGGTATACATTTTTCACAACTTTTCTTAAACTGTTATAAATAATTTGTCATTATATATAATTATCACGGGCATAAAAATTAATTTATTTATTGACACTACTTATCTAATAATGTATTTGATAAAAATATGTAATTGCGTACTTTATTACTATTACGCGTAAAGCATTTCGACGACGTATAGTATCAATGATCTGTTCTGAAAATATATCCTCACCGTCTCGAAAATAGTGATAATTGTTAAGAACTACAAAAAATTTAAAAAATGAATTGATTAATAACTTTTCAGATAATAACTGTTGAAACTCGCTAGCACGTGATTACTTAAAATAGTGTATACAATAGTGCAAAGAGAGTATAGTTAATAAAAAAAATAAAAAGCATGCGATGCAGCTGTAATATGAGAAACGAAAATGAGAAATCCTAGAAATTTAGTTCTCGTGATCTAATTAGTTAGGTACTGTTTGATATTAAACGTCAGCTAAAAACAAGTTAGGTTTGCAGAAACAGGTCTTTATCAAGGTTCAAATTTAGGGCTGCATCCGAGTTGGGTCTCAAATTTAAAATTACTACACTAGTTTGGTCCCGAATTATTTTAGGTACTATACTAGTTGGGTCCCGGATTTTTGTAGGTACTATACTAGTTGGGTCTCGGATTATTATAGGTACTACACTAGTTCGGTCCTGAATTATTTTAGCTACAACATTGAATATTTTTCTTGAATATTTTTTGGTAAGTACTAGCAGGTACAGTATATTAACATTTTCCTTCCCATTTTAACAAACTTAAGACTGTCTATAATCTATTTAGATCACAAGTATGGTTAAAAATGTTTTTACAGTTTTTTTTTTTGTTTCTTTGCCATTAATATATAAGTTATTAGAATTTTATAAAAATCAACTTCACAAAATCACTTTTGTGTTGGTAAAAATGTTAAAAACCAAGTATAAAAATACATATTATATAATATAGCGATAATTTCACCAAATGCATGTAAGTGAAAAAATATTAAAAAAATTAAAATAATTATATACCTAATATAAATACAAATAAAATAATATTTTTTGAAAAATCACACGTGTGTTGGTAAAAATGTATACGACATTAATTTTACAAAATCAAATCGATTTATTACCTATTCTTGCAATTGTTTTTATTATATATTATATTATATATTTTAAAAATTTTTTAAAAAACTGTAAAAAACATTTTTAACCATACTTGTGGTCTAAATATAGATCATAGACAGTCTGTTAAAATAGGAATGAAAATGTTAATATAGTGTAATACTTACCAAAAAATATTCAGGAACTAGTGGAATACCTAAAATAATTTGGGACCCAACTAGTATAGTAACTTTAAAAATCTGGGACCCAACTAGTATAGTACCTGCAATTAGCCCCTAGTACTCGGGACCCAACTCGGATGCGCCCAAATTTAGGTACTAGGAAGACTATAATTGTAGACAGTGCACATATAAATTAGGTATATGTACTGCTGTAGACTTGTATACCTATATAGTCCATATTACATTATTACATATGATATATTATTATTTAAGTCGGTATTAAGCATGTAATATGTATTTTCTTTACTCGTTGTTAGGTATTATCTGTCCTTTATGAATTTAATCTGGATACCTACATACTTGTAATACACTCAACTGTATAGGTTATATGGGTATAAACAATGGTCTATCAAGTCGATACGAAATTAAATGTTTTGCTTTTTGATTAAAAACTAAAAAACTGTAATTTAATATTTAACTCAGTTTTAATTACATATTTATGTAAAATATATAACCATACAAATTGGATATGCAAAATATTATAATACGTATACACACAGACGCTGCAGTGCACACGCATTGTAGGTATAATACATATATATAAATATAATAATAATGACGCGCAGACAACATATATGTATACATATAATATAAAGAAAATTATGCATATTGTATAATAAAGTACTTTATAAAGAAATACGTTATAATATTATATATGTATTATCGTCTGAAATCTTTTCGCGTTTATATTTTATATTTATAATTTAATATAATATACAGTGTTGATTACGTAACATGTAGGTAGGTAAAGCGGATGTGTGCACCGTTCTGAACTGTGTGCGAGGAAAATTCAATTATGTTCTCTGTTTTATTTTTTTTTTTAATTGAGGCCATGTAAATAATGATGAGCCGCGTGGTAGGTTAAGGCTGCTGTAGATTTAAACTTGGATAATATACAAAGACTACGTGTCTCCTGTACTTGTATGGGAATAAAACACTCATAAATATATTTATATTTATATCGTATGCAAATTATAATTGATAACGATAACAATTATTAATAACGATTATCGCTGTCTGCGCGTCGTTTTTCCACCAATAAAGTATATTTTATGTGTTTCGTTTGTCGGGTCTCCTGTAGAGCATACCCGAACATCCCTCATCAGGGTGGATGACATCTCCAGAGGGGTGGCGGACCACCTAAAGACGACGAGTTTCGCAGTATGGATTTATATTATACTAGCAATAATATAAATATGATCATTAATATTTAGTACATGCCACTGTCATAATAATAGTTGTCTATATTATATTATACAAATTACTTTTTTTTGTTTTGTGCAGGTGTTGCTGAAGGAGAGAAAGATAAGTTCTAAATAATTTTAAAGAATTGTCCGCTCGTAAATATATATTTAGGTAATAATCACTGCGTAATATTATTATTATTGACTATTGTATACTTCATGATAATTACATTAAAATAATATATTTGTTGTCGATATGTTGTATGAAATACATAGAAAGGTCCAGATTTCTTTGATCTTAAAAGCCTGTTATACGATCACGTGCAACGCGTTTTTGAAATGTGTAAACTATATGCTTTTTGGCGAAAATAATATTCCAAGTCTTTGCTTTTGTGCATATAGGTATGTGTACTATTCGTGCAAAACAATGATATTTTTACGATTTATGCGTATGTGTCAATCAATAGTTGTGCTATTTTTTATTTCGTTTTGATACTCCCATCGGCCTTCGAGTAGTGATTATGTACTATGCATTCAAAAACCGAAAAAAATTAAATATTAAATGTGTATAATATATTACGATATCGAATTTAACGTTTTACGTCTGTACTATTGTGTATAATATATCATATATTAAATAGGTACAATATTATAATAATTCACTATATTTATAAAATCAATATGCAACAATACAGTAGCTTTTGGTTTTTTTTTATTATTAAGATTACTATCATCAGCAGATAGATACTATTCTATAATAGGCTAGGCGTTTCGTGCTCTTAATGATACGTATAACAAATTTAATAACATACTTATATTATACGTACGTATAAGTAAAATATGATTTGTAATGATTATAAATCGTCTATATATTTAATTATATATTCTATTTTATATAAAAATCTAGTTATATACACAAAATATAATATATACTTACCCAATATTATTATGTATATATAGAGATATATATTTATATAGTACACCCACTCGTAATTTCACGTGACGAGTCGCACACGCAATTTATCGTTCTTAAAATACGGTTTGAAATTTTTTTCCCTGTTCCTCAAGTGTCTGGTATATATATATATATATAGCTAGGTAACAGAAAAAAAACCTTTACTAAACACGTGATTAAAGATGTATTATAGACATGTGTATAATAATAACACGCACTTTTTTTCCACATAACAGTTTCAGAAATTATTTGTAGGAACAATTTAAAAGTGTTATTACGTAGTATATATATATATACTTTTCATCTGATCGTCTGGACATTTATAACATACAATAAACATATAAAATATTATATACATATATTTACATAACTTCTATTGTATCGTCATATGTTTTATGTCTGTTCAAATTATGAAATTATTCTAGGACGAAACTAGACATACTGATTCACTTTTCAGGGATAAATAAATGGTATCATAAGATTTTACGCCATTTATTCAGTAAATTACTGTGCATTATTAATTATTAAAATTCACGTATTATAAAATGTTATGAATATCTTGTACAAGAATACTGGATAAGCAAGTGATAACTACAATAGTCACATAATTTATTAGTAATATTGATCTATACTGATTAAACATATTATTGATATATACATAGGTACAGGGTCTATTGAAATAGTGTTCAATGATGAAAAAATCACTCTGAATATGAAGTATTTCTCGTAATACTTATATGTAGATATATATTTTGTAATTAGATGCAAATTGTCTAAAATAGTTAATAGATATATCAACTGTACTGGAGTAAATTGCAAATATACCGACCACATAAAAAAAAAAAAAACTGGTTTGACATTACTTCAATACTAATAGTAGAGTGTAATAATGTATAGATAATAGGTATATCGGTTAATTATTGATATACATAGATGATCAGACGATCAGTCGAAGAAATTATTTTCTACGCGTTTAATGACAGTTTATATAAAAAATGAATCACTCTTTTCAATATTATTATCAAAAATATACTTATGCAAAAATAAAAATTATACTTTTTAAAACGTATGATTTATATTAAACTGGGCTACAAGATTGTTGTAGTTTTGGCTTGAGAAATAATATTGAATGAATTTTATTATACGCATACGATGATATGACAATTTAACACAGTCAATTTACATCATCTGCTGCAGCGTATCATAAAACACTTTAATGATGTATGTATATATATATATATATACCGATGGTTTAAATACTGACCAGAGTTTAAAAAATTGATCCCGACAGAGACCTTTTTTCCACTCCCGAGATAATGCGAAAGAATTTAATGCGCTGATTATCTGTAACGGCACATTATATTCGAATGCTCGTTATCTGTATTATACTAGGTATATGTTATATAGGACACCGCATTAAATGATATTCCGATATAATAAAGTATATAAAGTATCATCACTGCCGGGTCATAGTTTATCGACGAACATAATAAAATGTATCGGCTCGTCGTAATCTTTATAGCCAATTTTTTATTATAATATGCGCATATAATCACAATAAGATTTTAAGCGACTGTGCGCACACATAATAAAACTAACTATGTACAATAAAATAATTGATAAAAAAATTAATATAATTTTATTATGCTGTGTTATTATTTAACATTGTAAAATATATGTTTATAATATGTATACATTTAATTTTTAGCTTTTCCCTAGTGTTCTTGTAATTTATTGTAGTAACAGCGATCACTATATATATGTATAACTAAAAATTAATTGGAATTAATATTATACTTAAGAATCGAGAACATCCACCTGCAAATATCACTTGTTTTTTTTTTTCAAAATTCAGTATATTGACTTTTTACTCAGAAGACATAGATACCCCCATCAACCAAACAATTATTCTTATTAAAATAATTAAATTCCATAAAAAATTCATAAAATTTACATAGGTATTTACAATATTACTTACGAGTTATTTATTTTACATTGTGGCTGTTATAGTTGTTAAAACGAAATTAAAAAAAAAAAAAATTGAAAATAATTCCCGACTCATAAAAGTTCCCATAATGTGGTAAAATCTGAATAAATGACAAATAATGTTTTTATCGTATGCAATATTACTAGAATTTTAAATTCTTTTATTCTACTTTTAAATTTAAATAATAGGGTTAAAAATATACAAGCGGTACATTCATGAATGTAAAAGTAATACAATGTTTTAACATGTACTATATAATTACTAACCATTGATCGTTTTTATAAGCACGAACGAATGGTAGTTTTAAAATCTTCAAACAAAAACCATACAGAGGCATAATAAAAAAAAGCAAAATTCACAAAACAGAAGTTACGGCTGTCAGCGGTTTTTTTATTCATGCAATTAATCACAGCTAGGTGCGGTTTTATACATAATATGGTAAATCCGTTTAGGTATGACTATATAATTCTAATCAAATGCACTATTAGGTATAATAATATTATATTATACATCATACCTATACGTGTACCATATACAATGCAATTACCCTATACGATACTCATGTGCATAAATATATATTATATATATATATATAGTTACGTTTATTTGTATTTTGTATACATGTAGAAATTTGCATATCATGCAGTATTATCTTCTACAAATTGACCCGCGGGTAGACGAAATACGGAGGCGTCAGCTAGCTAGGGTTGAAGATGATGTTTATGTGTTACACGCGGTATATAGATGCTACTGGGCATTACATTTTTATTATCTATATCGAAAAATTACAGGAGTTATAATTATAAGCAATTACGGGCATTATAATTATAGGCCAAGCACTTTCATCACTTATTGTCTCCGGGTCCGGCGTAATACCTATATGAAGGTGATCACGCCCTCTGGCAAAATCAATTAATTTGTACATAAAACCCATTGAATACGATATACAATTTTTCGTGTGGACAAGACGTATTATATTATACACGAAGTATAGCTCAGGTGGACCGTAATGCTATTCCATATAATATATATTAAATATACGCCTATACATAGTAATAATTTTATATGTGTAAATGCATTAACGAGGAACGCGAGCATTGGCCAGATATAATATAAATACTATAGACATATATCGAAGGTATATAATGTATGATTATTTAGTATAATATATATTCTACTCAATACTGCAGCTGTTATTTATATTATTTTATATACGGATTGAAGTGACACAGGGTTGATTTACAAAATATTAGTGTCTCCATTTTTATAGATAAACAATTGTAGAAAATTAACGGATACATCAAAATTCTCGGAAAAATATTTTTATTTGGTATTATTATTTTTATTTTTGGATGGCTTCTCACGTTTCGTGTTTCATATAAATATATATGATATTGTTATAGTTCTCCTTTTTAGTTGTATTAATGTATAAAATATATATATATATGTATAATTTCACTCTCTACCACATGTAATTATTGTGCCTCTTAGGTATAGATTGTATATTTCAAATAAAGAAAAAAAATTATTTTAATTCATTACAAAACAATAATAAAAAATAAATATCATATTTTACTTTTTTTATCTTTATACATTTATAAGTTTATCATTTTTTTGTGTGACAATATTTATACATTTTTGATATCACACTCATCTAAAGTATAGAATATGTTTTCACAGAAATACAATTTTAAATGCGTTTATAACTTATGAGTATTTACATTTTAAAGTTTAGATGAGTGAAGTAGTGCTGGGGTATAATGATCTAGGATCAATTAGATCATCTAGGATAATTAAGCATGTATAATTTATAGGTACTACAAAAGTTCACAATTTATAAAATAATTTCTTGATTTGTTTGGACTGTTATTATTATATTATTTATACAATTTTCATAATATCTATACATTTTTTTTATGTTCCTGATATATATGTGTATATTTAGTCAATGGTCTATTATACCTTAAATGGCATAATTAGGTAAAATTTGAGGTGCTTATTATATTATTTTATACTTTTGTATGTATCCATTATACTTCTTTAAAATTCAAGTTAATTATCATGATATTAAGTTATAACACCTATATTGTCTGATGTGAAGAAGAAAATATACAGGTAGTTAGTTTTTTCCTAATCACTTTCTATTTAATACACCACCGAGACCATATAGCCGCACACCGGCACACCTATTATATTACTATAAAACGTATAAACACAATATACATGCATTTATAATCAAAGTATTTTCCTCAGCACTTAGGCTCTTATACTAAATATGCAATACATTGTTTAGCTACCTATATATGTGTTTTGGCTCGTAGAGACTTTAACGAGCTGCTGCCATTATTGCAGGTCATAACATAATATAAGACGACTGTGTATAGAAACGATTATATTACATGTATGATACTTTGATGTATACATATTACATATATATTTACCAACTACCTCTTCCTGCGTTGTTACTTATTATTATATATTTTATGTACCTATACATATATAGAGTCAATTTCCATAAGCACTGAACCTGTCTCGTCATTCTTCATTACTACCACCAGTCTGCAGAATATACTCCCCCGCTTCAGTAATTACCACGATGTTTGATTGGCGTTTTACAAAAACATATGTACATATATGTATAAAACACCGGTAACAGGTATAATATATTATATGCACCTGACAACTCTATTGTAATTATGTATATGTGTCCGACAAACACCAGACGTGCGCTTTTAATGCACACTCCACTCCGCTATACACATATCAAGCAAGCATATTATATAGTTAAATAGTTGAAGGAGCCATACCTATACACGTCTTTTTATGATTTTATAGGTAATTAGTGGGTGTGTGTGTGTGTGTTATTATAATTATGACGTGTTCTGCTTCCGAACCAAACGAATAAGACTCGAATGATGAGATAATATATACGACTTATTGTTGCAACGGTATCTATATTAATTGCACTGATCTGTTTCCTCTAATAATATAAATTATCAAATCGTTACATAATCTTACTATAAAATAGCATAATATTCATAATTATTTCTATATAAACATATAATTAAACTAGTACTTCTATATTATTAAACATACATTTATAGGATTCGTAATCAACTGAACATCCATATTTACATACTTGTACTGTACACTCTCCTCCCCCAAATTTAAACGAATCAATTTTTTCCAACGCCAATATTTATAGTGCTCCATTCCTGCCGATTTCTGCCACTACTTCCGGAATTACTGATCTATCCCACAAAAATTAACGTACATGAAGTTGCTCACCTCCTCACATTGTTTAATTGTTTTTGGATAAATTGTAATAAATTGTAAATAATTGTTCATTCATCCCCTCCCCCCCGAATTCGTAAATCATTATAGACCTTAAGAAACAAAAAGAAAGTTGAAGAGAAGGCACGCAAGGTTCACGGAGCACCCATTTACTTAAACTGTTGACTTCTTTTGAGTTACTATAAGCACTTATGAATAAGTCAAAAAATTATACATAAAACAAAAAAGTTTTTAATCACCCAAATACTTTTTATACACTGATAAATTTATGCTATATCAGCACATCGTTTAAATAATTTATCATTTAGTTATTTATATTAAAGTTGCTTAACTGTGCCACACTCTTTTATCGACTACCCGCGACAAGATATTTTTTTTAAATTACATTTTATATCAATAATTGAGAAATATAATAAAAAATTTTTATAATAGATAGGTACTATTACATATCAAAGTACTCACAATCTCCATTTTTTATAATTTTTGAATGAAAAAAAATGAATGAATTTCTATTCAATAAAAATATAAATAAAAGAAAACACGACATAACAAATACCTATACATTTTTAATTACGTATATGAATACAAAAATTAACCATTGATTTTCTCTATTAAAAACAAAATAAATGAGACAAATACTCGTACTTTTCCAATTAATTATAAGAACTTTTGTATCGTCTATCCCCAAAAATATAAAAGTGTAAGCTGTTTATTTTTTTTATAAGTTGTTAAAACAAAAATTGAGTATTTAGTCGTTATGATGTTTGTATTTATACAAAGAACATAATATATAAATAAAAAACTGAAATAACTTCAAAAAAATAAGGTTAGGTATACCCATACATATTTATCCTTTTTTATACAATATATTTAAATAATTGTAATGATCTTCAAAAAAAGTCAAATTTTATTCTATACAGTATAATCTGTATGATAAAATTAAGTATATCAACTTAGTTTTTTATTTTTTTAGGTTTTTTCTCACAGTTTGTTTTTACGTTTTTAGACAAATTTAAACAAAAAACTTGAATGGATGAACAAACAATTTTAAATGTAAAAAATCATGGACAAACAAATATTACAATAAATATTTTGTATATTGCATATATAAATATATTTTGTATATTGCATATATATATATATATATAAGGGAGTTATATATTATGTTAGAAAAATATTACAAATGGAAATCCAAACAATAAAAGTGTTCGCTTTAAAGTTAAAATATTGAAAAATCACATTTAACAAAACATATATATATAACGTTTAATTTTGGTGATAGATCAATTTACTCATCTAATGTTAAAATCACGGCTATAGATAACCATAACCGTGATTAAGACTAATTAAATTAACTGCTCAACGTATACCTAAATACTAAAGTTGCTATATTTACGAGTTGGTACGGCGAAGCAGTAGCGGGTGCGGTCGCTGCTCGCGTACTCTTATAATTATTATTTTTGAAACAAAAATCAATTACTTAAAATTAATAAAACGTGTACAATAATAATTATACAGAAGCTCCCACACGTACAACGTCACTATTACAGTATTACCTACACCGTAATTATTATTTTATTTACTTATCAACAAGACCTAGTACAATGTATTTTATGCGGGCTCCTATTTAAACATACGTTTATTAAATATATAGGTAGGTGTATATTATAAATTATAATATTATAATGGCGATGGCTGATGACTGATGAAAGAACGCGTTATTATTTGAATAAAGTAACGAATTAATTTCATGCATGCGTTATTTTGATTTACGGTCTTTCTATGTAGTTATTACTTTCTATGGTTTTGATCTGAGATAACACCTAAATGCTTTCTTCATACTTCTGATTCACAAATGATCAATAGCGATAGAAATTAAGATTATAAAAAGCCCTGCAGGGCTGCTGCCTATTGTTGTAGATGTTCAGCCACTTAATAAATTCTGATCACACTTATCGAAAAGTCGAAACAAAAGTTATCTAAATTCTAAGTATAAGTGTATAATTGCCAATTGAATTCAATTTTATATATCATTCCCCGGAGACCATATTTTTTCCACAGATAACTTTCGATTTATTTAATTAATACTGTGTTATACGTGAATGTTTTGTAATCACTCTTTCTACGCCAACTAAGAAGTGACCATAGAAAAAACGTATTTGTATATTCACAAATATTCTTAAAATTTTATCATATTCGTTCTCATTTTAAAATGTAGAGAACTTTTAAATGGAAAAGTTCAAAACTACATAAATCAAACTGAATTTTGATTATTAAGTAATAATCTATTTCCCTTACAGTAATCATAAATTAATATTAAATTATACAAGTATAAACTACTTCATATTCATTTTTAAGTGTATAAATACATGAATTTTTTAAATGGCTGTTGTTGCATTATTTTTGAATTAAAATTGCACGATTTAAATCCAGAACATTATAAGTAGATAGTTACCATAATATAAGACATAAGTAATATTAGAATATTGTATTAAAATTATTAAATCGATCTTAACGTGAGTCGCGCTGCTAGGTATTTAATGTTTTAATGAAAGATCATTATCGTAGTTCGAATAATTTATAGTACACAATATTAATAATGTTATCTATGTATTAAACTCGCATAAATTAGCCTACAGCCATTATAATAAGCTGTACAGGGTTTTCTATTTACAAATTTCTGACATCGAATGAGTGTATAGATCGTGAACACCTTGTAATATAATAATGATCAGATTCTAAGTATAGGTTATGCGCTCGTATTATATATATATATATATATTTTTACACAACCATTACTGGACGATTTATTATTATTACACGAGGACATTCGAGTGTATAAACGTAATACTCATTATGTCCAGAAATTTGAATTTCTAGTTGCTACCAGTGTTTAGAACATCGTGTGGTATTACTGTATTAGTGGAACCTACCTATTATATGCCAATATGTCTATGGGTGATCTCAAAGAATCATATCGATTTCATGTACCTAGGTAGATAAATAATATATCTCATAAGGTGTACACTGCCATACTGTATGATAGTGCACTTATTCACCATCAATGGGTAGATACATCGGTATAACATGTATGTAGGTACTTAATTTTTTCGATAAACATTTTGCCTTGATGTTCTTGACATTACATCACTTGTCACTTGTGATAAACTGATGTACTTACTATTAATACATTATACCATCGAACCTAATAATGTATCTAAAAAACAAATTTCAAGATTTAGTATAAAATATATTTGTGGTATGAGCATTTTAACATTGTGTGAAATCATTTTTTTCTCATAATTTTATAAATTAACAAATTAATTAATTTTGTCTTCTATAACAACTAGCATAAGATATATAGATGATATAATATTTGAAGTTCCAAAGACAACTTTTTAATACAAACGAGAAATGTTTGCTCAATTTATCCAAAAAATTTAATCAGTAACATTATATTAAAGCCATTATTATACAATATGTGAATCAATATTGTATACAAATTACTAACCACCACGTGATACCATGTAACCATAATAAACTATAACATATATAACATATTATATCTTAGTATTTTACTAGGTATTAGAAAAAAAAAAAAAAGGCAGGATAACTAAGATAATAATAATTGCGAATACTGTATTACGCGATGTAGGCGTGGACGTTGTCTTCTGTGGTAAAATATAGAAAATACGAATTGAAAAAGTGAATGGTAGTATAGATAAGCAAAAAATCGAGATCTAAAAGAAAATTAACCGGGTTTTTTGTAAAAAATAATATTTTATTAAAAATGAACCTAAAAAACACGTCTCCCGCACACACACGTACGTATGATATATACCTTCTACATGATATAATATTATATAATATTATAGTGGTCGTGATTTTTCTGATGTCCGTCCGTCCGTGTTTACCGTATAATTTGCCCGGTTCCCCCCCGCGCCCGCGCTCAAACCCCGCTGCACCGCCGACTCACTGTCACATATCCACAGCGACTTGGGCGCCGGCCACGACCGCTCCACAGCCACACGACCCGCTCGCACGCTGCACGCTGATGCACCACTGCACCTCAGCGGCGGATACGGCCCCGTTGTGTGTCGGACACGCACAGGCGCACACACACACGCGCACACAAAGACGGATACACAGGTTTTTTCTCCAGATATACGCGATAGTTGTATTACAATATTATACACCTATATATAATACATATATACATGCACGTATATAATATATTGTATATAGTAATAGTAATGATTACGACCATACAACGACGAAGACGACGACGACGACGACGACGAAGACGATGATAATAATAATAATAATAATAATAACGATAATAATAACAACGTTAGATACAGCCGCCGCCGCAGCCTGCGAACACACGGTCCCTGTGCCCGTTGATTACAGGTTACAACGCCGCCGCGTGTACCTCCACGCACACACACACACACACACACATACATTTATAACCAGAGAACGAGACGACGTGCGTGTACGTATGTACGTATGTATGAATGTGTGTGTGCGTGTGCAGTGTGTACAGCGAGCTAGCCCGCAGCTCACACACACACACGGAAAACGTTTCGTCCGCCGCCGGACCGGCACCGACAGACTTTATAATATTATTATATATTATATGTACCTACGTGATGTGTGTACTACCACAACTGTATATATATATATATATTATATATACTTCGCCGCCGCCTATGGGAGGAACTGCCCCGCCGCCGGCGTCGCGTCTGTGTGTATGTATTCGTATTTGTGTGTGCGTGCCCCGGTCGGGTCGAGACTTTTTTGCCTTGGGGTCTCTCTCACTCGGAACACGCCTTTCCGCCGCCGTCGCCGTAACATACGTACACACACACACACAAACACTCATAGACGGGCGTGCGTCTCTGTGGGCCGCCGACGGGTGTGATGCAACTGCCGCCGTCGACGATACACGACGAGACGAGCCGCCGCAACAAACACACACACACATATATATTATACATATGTATATTATTGCTGCTACTAATCCCGTCGCAATACCTATCTATATATACATATAAATATTATATTTTATACAGCACACACACACACACACACACACAAAATATGTATATGTATCCGTGCGCGGGGAGTTTTATACATACATATATATATATATATATATATTATTTTCGTATGGTAGAAGAAGACGCCGACCAGCGGAAACCGGCTACACACACAGTCACACAGACACACTCGCGCGCACGCAAGCGCACAGGTCTTCGTCCTCCTCGTCTTCGTCGTATAGAGTCGTGCACGCACACGTTCACTTGTAGAAAAGCAGAGGTGAAAAAAAGGTAAAAAAAAATACTATATATGTAATAATTACCATTTGGTCGGCTTTATTGAACCCTTAAACATATATGTATATCTTCGGTGTGTGTATGCCGCCAAAACGGAGACGGGAAAGACACGCGGTGTATACTTATCCAGATGAGAGGCGGCGGCGACGGCGGCGGTTGCGGTGGGTATATACGTCATATATAGACGCCGTGTCGATGACGACAAAGACCATGGCGGCTGTGGCCGCGATGACGATGACGACCGATGCTCTCGTATAGTGTAGAACACACAACCCTATTTTGTAATTTGTTTTCTACATAAATATATTCGATTATATACGATCCCACGCGTGACCTTAATACGCGTACGCATTCATCCACTCCAACACCTTCACGTGGTTTTAGATTTGCTATCCGATATAGGTATAAATGGTATAACTATGATCACTCATCTCGTCGCCCTCCAGCAGCTTAATTTATTATAGTATAATATAATTATTAATGTATTATTGATACCTACCTAATTGTTATAGAGATATTTTTTTATCAACAAGCACTTTCAGAACATACAGCTAAAATATAGTATTTAGTTAGGTAAATTGTAAATGCTGTGTTATTATACAACTCTCTTATATTTGAAGTATTATTTCTTCGAATACACGAATAATTTTAAGGATTTTTCTGTGATTTCAATTGATTTCTTAATCCTTGAAATGAACCATAAAGTGTCCAATTAAAAGTTCGAGCAGAGTTCATTCAAAGTGACACTAACTAATTTTTGACATTAGAACATTAGAAGAAAACATACACAGATAATACTTTTACGAATGTCTTCGTGACCATTATGAATCATGTTCAGACGTCTAGTTAGTAAAAAATGTAGTTTTTTTTTTTTTAATATTATTGTCTGTTGAATATGATAATTACATGAAAATCAAGCGATTATTTTGATACAATATTTAATTTCCACCGACGGGAGGTAAATTGTCAAATTAAGACCAGATGTATAGTGACTATATACTTCGATTAAAACTCAAAAGGTCAGATCCTATTTACTTTTATTTTAAAATTCATAATTATTTTTTAGTGAGTGGTTAGTGTATAATTATTTGACATTTACATGTATTTTGAATTCCATAGAGTATACTAAAAAATAGGATCTGCTATTAGATGTTACAACAACTATATTACAAGCGCTTACTCATCAAAATAATGTTTTATTTTTTATATTGAACTTAAAAACATTAACAGTAAAGGTTATTAGTTTTTTGTTTAATACATAATGAGTAATTTCTAGAACTAAAATTACACAATAAATATGGTGTTAATTTTGTGTGATTTCCACTAACATTAATACTATCCTTATTGTTAGTAGAAGACTTAAATTTTATTGTATTGTGTAGGTCAGTTTTTCTTAGGAAAGTTAACATATTATTTGCGATATTTCGATGCCTGGTCCTAATGCTTCATTCATGTTGGTTGAAATGTTGAATTTTCTGAGTTGGTCGGAATATTGGTTACACTCTGTTATAATATGTTTTACTATTAGGGAACCCCAGTACCCCAGATACTGTGCATTGAGGGAGCTCCTCTTTGGCCATAAAGAACTTGTGAGTCAGCCTTGAGTGGCCTATTTGGAGACGATTGATTATAATTTGTTCTCTCCTGCTGAGATTCGGGGCTTGCCAGTTTAAAACTGTGTTTTTCATTTCCCTGAGTTAAGTCAGTTGTATCTACCCATGCATTTGCCACTTTATTTTAAATTTGTTTTTAATATGAGTTTTGATGTCATCATAAGTTACAATATCCAGAAGTTGTATATGTTTGTTTGGTTGTGCTGCTTACTTTGCTGCTTGATCCGCCATTTCGTTCCCTTTTATAGTTTTGTGATCCTGTACCCAAATTAAAGTGATAATTATTCCCCTAAGTTTAAATTTGTTGATTTTTTCTTGTATGATTTTAGCAAAATTTAATATTATATCCGTTTCCAAATGCAAAACATAATTTATACGTATTTGAAATACTTATTTGAGTAATGAATATATAATATTTATTTTTATTTTTCGTTACCCTATATTAAATTGTATTCGTTTTATTTAAAATTTTTTCATGACAAAAAATGAGTAATGTAAGACTTTTGTTGGAATAGAAATAACCTCTAAAACAATCAGTTTCCAATCATGCGGTTTGGAATCTTAAAAACACTAAATAACGGTTCCAGGTTTCCGGCAGTAATACGTTTATTTGTATTCACCATATATTTATATCAAACCACAAAATATGATAATTATTATACACGCTATTATACATCTTGCCAATAATTGCACATACCTACGCTAGTAGTGTTTATAATCTATAAAGGTACCTATATTATAGAAAATAGGAATCATACCTATCTAACTCGTAATTCACATAATACTATAATATGCATGTTTTTACGAGGATGTTTTCATATTTTATGGCAATTCAACAATATATTACTCGACTCAGGCGCGGATCTAGAACTAAAATTGAGGGGGGTCATATTTACGAAAAGACAAAAACTTAATACATAGTTAAGACACAGTTAATTGATATGGGAGTCGTTTTTCTGTTCAGATTTAGATGCAGATAACGTATTCGTACACGGAATGTCAATCGCCAAATTATTTCTATGGTCAGAATTAGGTACCGAAGTAGATAATATAGATGACTCGTTTTGTCGATTGTCAGACCCAAGTTTTGGCTTCTTACTGAAGAATGTGTCTATTTTTCTTACCGACCCGCTATTTCTTTTAAATGAATCACCCTACATAAAATACAGAATGACATAATTTTAGTTATTTTTGTATACCTATAGATTATAAGTAATTTTCTATTGGTATAGAATAAATAATATATCAGAAATCAAAATCACTACTACTTATTAAATATTTTATCATTTAACAAATATAAAAAATTATATTTATAATATTATTTTTTTTTTATTGTGCTACCAATATTAAACTATACCAGTAACAACCTATTTAAGTATTAACAATCAACCATGTTGCCGTTGAATATGATAATTATAAAATAAAAGTCCTTGATATATGACGAGAAACTTAAGATTTATGAATCAAAAAAATGAATTTGCATTATAAATAAAGATATATTAAAAATGTTATAAAAGTATTGCACACTTTTTAATTTGTTGCTACACATTTCATAATTGCTACTGCATTGTGGGATCACATTTTACGTATAGCTTGTATTTTTTCTATAATTTTAATCAAATATAATTAACGACTATAAGATATCGCTATAAACATATTATGAATTAGTTCGTACTTTATTTTAATAATGAAAAATAAATAATTCAATTATATGTTAGTACCATGTTATAAATTATATAAACTTAATTTTTATACAAAATACATGTTTTTACTACGGATGTGTCCCTCAAGATTTCTAGAAAATAATAGGTCCACTGCATAAAAAGGTTGTAGACTCCTAATATAAACTATTAGCTTATACATTATAATCATTTGAATAATAAAATGCTCGATTGAAACTTCAATTGAATAGGAATTGTATCGATTATTACAATAATTATAATTATATACTCACCATAGTTTTTTTCGTACTCGACGACTGATGCACGTGTCCCAGACGTTCACAGCAAAATAAAATGATTCAATAAGCAGTCAAACATTTAACGTTGTATTTGGTATTTTCAATTTTGTAACAAATGATTAGAACGCAAATTAGTGATTAGCGGTGGCTGCGTCGCCATTCCAAGTACCTATATAATATATAGACGTACGCGTGTCGCGTGTAGACTGTAGGTAAGTTTACCTTATATTATTATTATACGGGTTGAAAATAATATTTCCGCCGATTTCTTAATTAATTAATTATCGTCAATCGTCAATCAGTTTATAAACACTATTAATATTCTTAAAAAATATATGTTTATTGGAAATCATGATTTTATGAACAAGTGGTGATTTGGTTTAAATGCAGGCTGTAGCCTGTAGGTACCTATATAATATAATATATAAATAAAATATGTTCTATATATTATATTTTATATATATTTTTTTTTTGAAAAAAAAATCTGTGAAACATTAAAAACACAATTTCTGCATATTTTAATTTTTAAATAAAAATAAAGGACTTAATTTTGATTTTTTGGGGTGGGTCATGACCCCCATGACCCCCCCCCCCCATAGATCCGCGCCTGTAATACTCGTAAACTATCAATATTTTTTTAGTTGTACAACTAAAACTGAAATTTGGGACTTAGGTGCATTTAGAACTCCCAGTTTTTAAATCCACACCCTCATAATTTGTTACATGTGTGATTAATTATAGACCTTATTATATTAACTAATTAACATGTACTGCAGCGTATGTCAGTATACAAAGCAAGTATTACGATTATTGAATGAGGGTGTGAAGGGCGAAAATGGTTATTGTATAATCATATAATAAACATTATCTATCATTATGATCATAATATTAATTGGAAAATATAGGGCTTTACCACCCACAGTTTTTAGATTGAAATTGCGGTCATCAATAATTAACAACTATTATTTTATAATTCTATATGTTTGTCATAATGTTTGAATAACAATCTTGGGTATTGACTACATTTACCTGCCAATTACGTAATCTTCCAATCATCAAATAAATAGATCATAATTTTTTGTTAACGAATATCACTAGTGGTTCGGGAGTTTTAATTAACACAATAAATAAATCTATATTCTATTTTATATAACCAAAATATTACAATAATATATTATTTTAAAAATATTCAGTATGCGCACTGCATTGATAATAAAATTTCTTCCAATAATGTGGACTTGGTCTCGATGGTATTTTTTCAATGTATTTATATATCTATTTACGTCTTAAATAATACTATGTATAGTACACTACATCGTATAATTTAATGCATAATGTAGTAATGTGTACCTATAATGAAAATGATGTTATGTTGCTATAAGATATATACCTAGGTACAATAGTATATAGTGTATAGCGTGTATCGTTGGATAGGGATTTTCTCTAATAATATGATCCATAGTGAATGCTAGGGCTTAAAGTTTTAACCCATAACCTATCATAGACTTTCGAGAGAATGCTGCAGCAGTGACTTACTATAATTTATAGGACGTCTTATTTTTTCTTGCAAACAACACAAGTCTTTAACCTTTTTTCGCGTGCATTACACAATATTTTTTTAGTTTATATACGTGCAGCAGACATTGGTAGATTGAGAAATTTTGTGGTAAAACCAAGGTTATACATATTATATAGACAAAGCGCTGGATTACAGACTCATTGTTTAAGTATACAGGTATACGTCAACATCATATCGTTATGATTATGACTTTTATTGTATGATGTAACGAGGTAATCATTATCAATTCTGAGTAGAGAATGTATGAAGATACTGTTGGTGTTATTGGTTATACACATATGTGCCATGTTAAATTCCGTTAAGAAATTGGAAATAAAAAATGTAGGTACTAGAAATTCCTACTCAAGTACAGATTTCCACTGCAACATTATTAGTAGATACATATTTTGATGCTCAGGCATGAAGACTGTACCAACATTTTAAAATGTATATAATATGTATATTATTATATCAACAATTTTCTTCGACATATTTTATTAGAATTTTTTTTTTAACAAGATTCATTTTTCAAGTCCTGCAGTTCTAGTTATAATTCAGTGTCACAACAACCGGGGGTGCTAGGGGTGCAAAGAACCCCCGGGCCCCCTTAAATCATAACAATGGGCCCCGAGGCCAGTAGCCAAACTATTTGGAACTTTTTTTGAAATTGAAAATTTCAGTTCTCTATAAATATCTCAAAAAAAGTCAAAATATATTGAAAATTAAATCATGTAAAGAAAATGCCAATCTAAATAACTGGTAAAATTTTCAAGTATCTACGACTTATACTTTTTGAATAATAACAAATGTTTAAAATCGTTTGAGGATAAAACGTTATCGTTACGCTATTTAGTAAAAATTTAAAATTCAAACGCACTTAAAATTTTTCCTATAGTGATGGTTCGAGTTTTCTCTATAGCTACTTGAAGGAAAACTTATGGAAAACTAAGTGTTGTATTTTTAATCCTTAGTTATAAACACAAAACATTTTATGATTTTTCAACTTCAAAATTACTTGCAAATTTTCACGTTTTCGACAGATTTCGTAAAAATTTTAACTATAAACGCTTATAAAAAAAAATTGTGACTTACGATTTTTAATTTTTTTTAGCTACAATAAGAACAACTCATAAGGAACCTTGTATATCACTTTTCTAGTTTTTTTGGTCATCCAAAATTTTTTACTGACACTTCAAAAAAAAATTCTCATAAAAATCGAAAATTTCAGTGGTCTATAAATAACTCAAAAAAGTCAAAACAATTTGAAAATTAAACTGTATATAGATACTACTAACATAAACATTCGGTGAAAATTTCAAGTATTTACAGTGATTAGTTTTTTAATAACAACCATATAAAAAATAGATTTGGTCGAAAACTGGTTCTGCGTAAAAATTCTCGTTTTTCTGTCACTTTTTTGATTGTTTTTCTCGATTTTTTTTTTAAAACTGTTGGAAAATGTTTACTTTTGACCTCTATAATGCGCCAAGGATGTTCACTTTTCCATCGGAAACCACCCCCAAAGTTTGAAATTGAAGCATTATTTCGATTAGTTATGCTGTACACAGACACACAAAAAAAAACACACACACATTGTAAAATCAATACATTCATCACTTCTTTCAGAATCTAAAACTTCCTATATTTAATGAAATCAATTTTATTATTATTTATTATTTTATAAATTATAATATATTATGTGTTTTCATTAAGATAGTGTTTAATATATTTTATTATAAGGTTTTTCACAAAGTGGTATCTTATACTATCTTATTATTTTATCAAAAAATAGAAACTAATAAATACCTTAGAATAATAATAATAATTATTTATTATAATATAAAACAAAGTCCTAACTCCTAACCAAAATTATATCAAAATAATGAATTTTTCAATTTTGCCATGTTGTGACGGCTGATTCCTAATTTAAATACAATAAACATTGTTATTGGGAAAAGAAAGAAAGAAATTGGTTTTAAGTGCTGCTACCACTATTTGCTCCTCAGTCCTCACCTAATATTATATATGTTCAATGCTCTCCACCTATCTGCAAGCAGTATAGCAGTGTATATTATATTAACTACATAACATAATGTATATTATAGCTAAAAACAACAAGCAATATGTATTTAATGACCTATTGGCTATTGGTACATGAACATGGTCTCAACTAGGGTTAAATTTCTGGGGGGGGGGCTATACAGCACACCTAACAAAACTATTAATTTGAAATAACTTATAAGTGGCTTACATCTAAATAAGGAATATTTTTGAAGGAGTCTGAATCGTATTCGCGGGAGCTTTGCCCCCACCTCCACCATCCCACATTGTGGCGCCACTGTACATGGGCCCTATATATTTAGTCGCACACCCATCAATATGTACCAAGTTGCGGCACAGGTTATATTATAGTATTGGACTATAAATAATACATCTATAATATATACATTGTTTTGGACATCGAATACTGAAACAACTGCTATAATGCAATACCCAGACTCGTGTATCGCATTTCATATAATATATAATTCCGCAAGTGGGTACTAGGCGTATTAATTAAAATATGTATTAAAATATATATTCAGGTACAACATTTTTCACGATATTTCACCATATGTATAATGCATGCCTATTGTCATAATTTAGTGTTCGTCGGCTATGTGCGAGTGATTAATACATACGAAGCTACATTATAGTAAATATTATATATAGGTATAATACCTCTATAGTACAAATATTATATGCGTTGTATAATTATTTTTTAGGTACATGATATTACTAATTTATTATTATGGTTGTATTCCAAAAAATCACAACGATATTCGTTAGAAACATAATATAGTCACGACCTCAGGTGAAGAATTCAATGACACACGCGTATATAATTTGCATAATATTGACAAGCTGCACGCATATACAAATGAAAAAAATTAACGTATATATTGCGTATACATAATGTATTGACAAGGATAACCGGAGACGGACGAAAATCGACGTTGTAAATATCGAATTCATGAATGAAATCGGTTTGTGACTTTTGAGTACGCGTAGAGTGTGTGGAAAACAGTAAGGTAGTACCCGTTATATGAAAATATTATACTAAGATACCCTTACCATGTTAGGTTGGCCAAAAGTACGTATTTTAAGACTAAAAAATAATTACGAAGGTTGTGGCTTAAACACAGGCCGTATTTCAATTAAGAGCTAACTAATCACTATACCTACTACATACAGCGGACGATGAAGGTGAGAAGTATATTTAGTCGTACTTATCTCTATTTTTAGTGTAATAATATATACTTGAACACTACAGTTAAGTAATATATAAATGTCTTAAAAGAATTATATTATAATTTTAACACGAAATTTACATCGGATTTCCCGCCTAAATTTAGATATCATCTATTATTAAGTAGGTACTTGGGAGCTGACTATACCTTAAAAAGATTAAATAATTAAGTGCTTTAATAAATTGTAATCAAGACCAAAAAAATGACATTGCTACAGTTGTTAAATTTGCTTATTCATTTTTTTTCAGTATAAATAATTACAACTTATAAACATACTTACTCTACCTATATAATATTACAAATTAAAATAAAAAATTATTTTGAAGAATTTATGCCTACGGTTTTATTAAAATAAACTAAAAATAAAATAAAAATAGTTAAATATTTTTAAATACCAGTAATATCTACAATCTAACCGATTAAAGTTTAAATGACAAAACATTTTTTATCTATTACTCTACGAGGTAGATGCTGCCATTTATAAACTATTAACGCCATAATTTATAAAATCGTGATTTTTCTTTCGTTAAATATAGTTCAAAATGACCAGAAACGACACTAAAAATGACTTTAATAATATCACAAAACTAAAATAAGTTATTGATATTCATATTTTATTGAACACATTTTTAACTTGAAAAGTAACATCGAAAATGTTAAAAATAAAGACAATAGATAGGTCATCAATTTCAGGAAAATTAAATTAATTACTGTAAGCATCAAAATTTGTTGAGGTTGGATGTTATTTTATTTTTTATATACTATTATAAGATTTAATGCTAGGTATAAGGTGTGAATACCTGGATGTATAAAATATATCAATGGTGCATATATTTTAGGAGTACTTAAACTTATTAAGATTTTAAAATCTGATGATTGGAGTCATGAACTCATTTGTGTTTCAGTGATGAGTTTTTTAATGTCTGTTTTCACATTTTGAAGATGAAGATTTGTTCTTAAAACTAGCTGGTTATCCCCAGTACTGCAGGTTATAGACTCCGTTGGTTTCGATTGAATTAAGTAAATTAATAATAATTGAAAACGAAAAACAATACTGAGCTAAGAAGACAGAATATTTTAACTTCAAATGCTTACGAGAAAAATGTGACTTTGTACTTGGATATTTTTAAATTAAAATAAAAACAATATAAGAGGAACATTAAAAAAAAAATTCAAACTTTTAACACAAAAAATTAAATTTTAACAATTGAAATCAACAAAGATTTACAATTTTATTATTACGAGGATGTCAGTGCACTTATATTATGTTTACTCTCTCTTCTTCACGCGCAACATAGAAAAAACACATTTACACAGAATCATTTTTTTGTCGTCTATGATGGGTGACATAGGAAGCTAGGTACCATGGGCGTAGAATGAGGGGGGACTAGGGGGACTATAGTCCCCCCAATTAGTGGTTCAGTCCCCCTACGTTAGGTTAGTCTTCTTTTATCTAATTCTAATAGTCTATGCTTTTAAAATAACGTAAAATTAAAAATAGTATATACTAATCATATATTTTGTTTAACAAATTTTAAAGATTATTATGTTTTATCTAAAACTGGTAATCAGTGTTCTTCTAAAGTCATGAATGACAATATGACTGAAAAAAAAGAAAAATCTGAGCACTGGAAAATAAATGCTTATTTTACAGTTCTGGATTGCATAACAGTTGGTTTGAAAAAAGGTTTTCAAAAGAAAATTTAGATATTGGAATTGCTGTTGATCATTTTTTTAAATTAAACTATGAGGACAGTCTAATATTTATTGAAAAATATGAGGTGAGTTTTTCAAATTAAACAAATTTGGATATTCAATGTCAAGAAAAAATTTTATTTTTATATTATCTATGTTTTCAGAAAATATTATGTATCAATAAAATGTCTTTAAAATCAGAAATGTTGGTTGCTAAAAATTGTATAAACAAAGAAATTGTTGATTTAAATGACATTTTGCCTACTATAAATTATGATATGTTTCCAAATTTGTACAAATTACTTCAAGCGGCCTTAACAATACCAATAAGTTCCGCATCATGTGAACGATCTTTTTCAGTTATGAAGCGCATAAATACATGGATCAGAAGTACAATGACAAATGATCGGTTTTCAAACCTTTCTATTCTACAAATTGAACGAGACTTAACTTCAGAAATAAAAACTGAAGATATTTTAAATATATTCAGTACAAATAAACGTAGAATTGACTTACATTTATCATAAGAGTAGGTACATTAAAATAAAATGTTTTTTATTTGAAAGCTTGGTAAATTGTATTAATCTACGTTTATTTATATTAAGAATATTAATATAATATAATGTAATAATAAAATAAAACTTTCAAAATTGTTTTGTTTCTCTTTTTAATGTAGGTACTCACTTCAGAGTCATAATTCAATAAACATGCATTGCATATTTATTGATTGACTATGTACATTTTAACTTTTTATATAAGTATATAACTGTAATGACTATTTATATTGTAATTCAATACATTCAATTTTAACATAGTTTAATAAAAAATAGTCAAGGACTTAAGTCCCCCTTGTTAATTAGGGTATGCTACGCCCATGCTAGGTACCTATAGTACCTAAACGCCTATAAATACATATTATTGAAAAGAAACTAAAAATCCCTCGCTTTATATTTTTACGACATTCCACGGGGGTGAATAAAATATTAAAAGCAACAGCTGTTGTTGGACCAAATAAACAATAAATCAATAATTTCAATAGTCAATACTATAAAATCGACTATGTACCTACAGGTAATCATAATGTAATAATATGAACATTTTCTCAGTTGTTATATTTATTTTAGCAATGTAATAAGTTATGTTGCTATGATTTTCATAGTTCCAATTCAACTCGTTATCTACAAATTGTGTTTGGTGAGTTTGCAGATTACACGCCTACCAGTATCGTAATAAAAAAATTTAAAAAAGTAATTATAATTCGTAATCTTACATATGAAACATATTATTATAGTTGTGTACAAACATGTCATATTGAATTGTACGCTGTGCAGATGTCAGCTGCAGTATAGGGTTGCCCTTGATGATTGAAAAGGGCATCGCAAGCAGCCCTACACTTAGTTTTGGTACCTTTTTTTAATATAAATTTGTCTGTGCGTGCGGCTGTATAGAAGTTTGTAAACTGGACGCGTGTTACACACTAACCGCATATGAACAGACTAATATATTATTATTATATTACACACGCGAATATTTCGACGATCGTGTGTTGTATAATATGTAATATCACAAACAAAAAAAAAATTGGCAGGATGTGTGAAAAGATTTCGTTAGATTCGTCTCGTCGAAGGAATCACATGAATGCTATATCATAATAATATTTATATTTCGTATATCCCAACGACGGGTGTGTGTGAATGTGTGTTTGCTGTCTATATGACGTTAATATGCGGAATTTCGTAAATATTACCGTATAGTTGCGCGCGATCAAATGCGATGGCTTAATTTTTCTTCTGGCGTTTCATACTTTAACGGTTATAAGTTATTTATATATGTATATTTAGGTAAATTTTTGTTATTCTATGTTTCGCACGCGGATTTTACCACTGTGATTTCATATTTAAATTTTATAATATGATAAATTTCCACATCTGAAAATACGTACGGCCGAGCGTACTGTGCGGCAAACGTTTAACGTATTTTCAGAATTTATAATTTTTTTTTTTATTGATCGTTTACAACTTCGGCAGCAAAGGCCATTAGTTATTTTATTTTTTACATTACGTTTGCTTATATGTTTAATTTGGTTATAAATATTGGTTTGCTTGAGGAAAATGTATTATTTATTATTTTATGGACATCCCAATGCTAAATTATTGAATCGTCGTTTTTGGGGGGCTTAATATAGGCAATTTCAACACAATTTAACTGTAACTTACAAACAAGTTCATAACTGTTTCTAACTACTACTGACATTTTAAACCTTAAAACCATTTTTTAAACATTTTTGAGGCCACCTCAAATCGATTACCGCTATGTACGTTGAGTACCTTTACTATAATAGTTTATGATACCTATTTAATCTTCTAAGCTCATATATTTTCTTTTTTTAAACAATCATGACTCTTGGTTAAGATTATAATTTTGAAAAAGCATAATTTTTGCCCAAGATTTTTTACGAAATTTCGTTATCTGATATATCCAATTTTCGTAATAGCATTGACTTACTAATCTGTGTGAACTTACCTAGGTACTTAAAAAATCTGTTTATACAGGACTTCTTCTTGAGGTTCAAGTTAACAAATATTTAAAACATGTAACACTATCGTCAAGGTTTTAAACGGTTTTCATTATTTTACATCAGATTAGTGATATTTATCCTGTTATATGGAACTCCGAGTTAACGATATAATCGGCTGTAAAATATAATATACAAAACTTATAGGTACTATCGCATATACCTAATACGTATATTATAGAGGTACGACCTAACTAAATGACGACACGACGGTATTATGTTGCAACGACCAACCAGCGTTTAACGAAGTTTTCAGTGGAAACTTATTCAAAATAACGACTCCAACTAATCGATTTTAATACAGGTTTTTTTATTTTGGAACCGCTATATTATACCGTAATTGCGTTTCTATATGCATTTCAGCATCTGAGATAAGTATATAGGTACATATATTTACTATATTTTATGTATAATGTGTGTATATTCATATGTATATAATACGCACATTATATTCTATACCTGTATATATTATATACATGCGCATAATATCATAATATATATATATACCCACATATACACCTATAAACATTTTTTTTTTTACATCGTGACACATAAATCCATATAATGCGGTGCCGTCCTCCATTCGCCATCTCTGGAGATCGTATTAAACATCATCATTATTATTATCCATCGTTATTACGGTACGGGTTTCGGCATAACATTGATGTTGTCAACGTGTGCGTCGTTTGATTTTATTTAATGATCAATAAATGATTATATAGATGATTTACGAGTGCGGACATCGATCGATACCCAAATGTATATTAAGTATATATATGATCCTCGCTGCTGCAGAATACGTATTCCTGTATATAGGTACCTTTACACGTTTTAATGTTTGTTTATAGTGTTATTGTTATTATCATGCTGTGCGACGATCGTCAACCTAAGCCTTATAATAATAGGTATAGCTTGTAATTGAAATGGTATAATTTATATAATAAAAGTGTCACATATTATTATGTATTTTATTGTTATTAGGCATTTATCGTTGTGACACAGTCGATATGATTTCGCATTATACTTATAGGTATAGTCTTATATAAGTATAATACACCTGTAGCTAATATTTATCACAACATAAAAACTTCATGTTTTATCTTTTTTAATCACGGATTTATCTGCGCTTAAGTCAATTTGAAATTTTAAAGGGACATTTTGGTATACGTGAAGTGGTATGTGTTTACTCGTGCGTGAATATAAAATGAATACGTGTGATGTGTGTGGGTGTGGTATAATTTCGTTTGAGTTTGCCGATCAAATTATTTTCTTTGTACAATCAAATAGTTTTTACCCGAAGATGACACACGCTGAGCTGAATATGCGCTGTTGTGTCATACAACGACGCCCAATGAAATGATATTACGGTTATTTAATTTAATTTAGATTTAAAATAAAACAGTTATAAATTGCAGTTATACATATATCTAAACAGGTATAAATGTTTAATTTTTTTTAGAAAAGGCTTTAAAATGTGTTCATAATATTTGAAAAACTTAGGTATATTGGCTAAAGCCTAATAGTATAATAATATAATAATATGATAGTATGCAATTTAGTAGATATCTATAAAGAACAACTTACTATTTTATTCATATTAAAATAGTAAAATTTATGAATTTAAGATAAAAATATATGAAACATCGATTGTATAGGTAATCAATATCGTTTAAGGGGCTCACCCTCCAAAACAATCTCCCCTTCTCTGTGTTCGATAAGTTAAAAATAATAGGAATTTGAGCCAAATTGCCAGGATCGTGTTGGGGGGGGAGTGCCACATAATATCAAGGAGTGCATCGAGCTTGATATTCCGCTCAGGGGCATATTTAGATTTTTTTTTTTTTGGGGGGGGGGGGGGGGTGGGAGGGGCTGTGGTATTTTCTCCAACTGAAATTCCCAATTCAGCCTATATGAGTTATAAAATTTACATCTGATAGGACATAATAAGCGGCCACCCACATAAATAAGCCCCTGATTCCGCTGTTGGTGACTTCTCAACTTATATTAGTGCCCCGGGCGCCAAAAAGCTTAACACAGCCCTGCAAATTGCGATTATGGTCGTTAGCTGAGGAACTTGGGTGACCATTAAGATACGAGTATGTTACTTTATCCAACTCTGTTTTAAACATCATAGGTACCATAAACTAGTCTGCTGCATATTGTCGAGCCATATTATTATAATTGTATATATGTACGATGTGCTGTGCACGTTTTTCTGATAGAAAACCAAAAGGCAACGTTGCTAGGTAGTTTTCGGAAAAATTGAGGGAAAACAGAACGTTAAATAATTGTGCGTGCGTTAAGCGGATGTGCGAAACGTTATTTTTTCTGTTAGTTACACGATGATAATATTATCAAAAGCAATTAATACGTTTAATGTTCACTCGCGCGCTCTGTATATTAGAATAGTTGCATGTTATACTATTTTGTTATTACATATTCGTGAAGCGCGACGTATAATGAATGTACAAGATTTTTCAGACAGCCAGATTAACTGAGATTTTCTCGTTCGACACACTGCGCGAGATTATTGCACTCAATTTGTCGGCGTTATCGTCGCGATCGTTGCCGACTTGCGTAGGTATATAAATGTCGTTCGTAAGATGTAATAGTACTATAGTAGGCGTAGGCGACGAGTGGGCAGTAGTGTTCGTCGACGAGGCTGCGACATAATATTATAATTTATAATATATTATAGTGATCTCGAGTCTCATCGACGTGTATTATTTATTTTATTTTTTTTAAACGCTTCGCCACAGCTTAGTCTAAAAAATCACTATCAATTACATTATTCGTAAGACTAGAAAAATAGCCATGGCCCGTGTAGGAGATGTGATATAAAATATAAACTAAGTAAAATATCATATTTTCAACGTAGGTAATTAATACATGGTGCAAAGGGCAAGGCTATAACAAAAAACCATATTGTTGTAAAAGGTATATATAATATATATAAAAAAAATGAGTTGACTTTGGCAGAAGAATCATACAAAACCATACGTGTTTTCAATCCATGTCTGGAAATTTATACTAAAATTAGTCAAATTGAGTAGAATTTGTGCTATAATCTAGAATATAGGACCTAATATTAATTTGACACAAATTAAACTTATTTAATACAGTACATATTATGTCAAACTGTTCTGTCAATAACAATATAAAATTATATAATATCGGAGATAGATAATATAATTCAACCAGCTTAGTATCCATGATAAGACAATCATAAACACATTCCTATTATAAATAATTAATTAAAATATAAACCATATTTTAACCATGTGGATTTAGCTATACTCAGTTGATTTTTTGATTACATCTGGTGAATTTTTTCAAAGTTACCTGGTATTCGGCAAATTTGACAATTAAAATACATTTTAGCCAAAATACTTTTCGCCTAAAATACATTTTGGGCAAAATATTTGTCGGCTAAAATACTTTTTAGATATTTTTCAATTTTCATAAGCTTATAATATGTGCAATTGATAGATTATTATTTCCTTAAAAATCGAAATCATCATCATCAGTTAATCTTGATCTTCGCTCTTCGACACCCGTACACTGATCATTAAACAAAATAAATGTATTGATAACGACTAAAATAGCTCGATGTTATATCTAACTGTATGATTGATATGATAAGGATAACCGTAGCTCTTTTGGGATTATAATAATAATCGAAAACCTAAAATTGTTAATAAAATTCATTAATATTATTAACGACTTGGCCATTTCGAGTACCATTGTCAACATTTTTAATCATTTATAATAAGCCTTGGGGACTAAATGTTCCATCGTTAAAATCAATATAAGCCAATTCATCAAAAAATTGTATGGATCACATAATAATTTAAATAATTCATAAACGAATAAAAAAAAAAATAATATATCAACAGATGTGAATAAATTGCGATACCAGTAGCGCACTCTTGTAGTGTAATCTTATATATCAGTATTCTCGTTTTGTTCGATAGAGGGCGAGAACGATTCTTTGCAGAGCCGGTGATCGAATAGGAAACAATTTACTAAGTAACGATATATTTATACAATAATATCAATAGATTTATCTAATAATTATACTAATCTTTGCAATTAATTCTCCATTTCCGTTCGTTTTGTGATTATACCACACTCTATACCACTATACCTACCTACTTTTTTAAACGTATTTTAACACTTAAATATTGATTTTTGAAGCTAGCAAAACACGTAAGTAGATTTAATATTACCTAAACAATATAAATATTATTATTTTTTCATTATAAAGTTAAGAACAATTCCCCTGAAAATTTTAATGTGACAAGTTACAGGTCAAAGGTAAGAGATAGAAGAATAGAGTATTTTTGAAACGTATATTACAGTATTAGTTATTACTCATAAGTTCATAACACATCATAAATAAATTCAACGAGACAATTTTTTCTCTTCAAATAATGAGTAAACCTTCAAGAATAATATTATTGTACACGTATCACAAAGTAAATAATAAGAATCCATAAGTATTTAATCTTTAAGATTACACGCATAGGCAACTAAACATTGTGATTTTCGTTCAACTTATACGTTTACAAAACATATAATTTTTATTGAGTTTATGATCTATTTGAGCCACACATGACACACGTATTTTTCAGTTAGATAACCGTTTTGTTGAGTGGCAGTCCATTGAGATGTACATCGGACAGTTTGATAGGATTTACTTCTTGTCTACTGATAGTAAGTTAATATACCTAAATATAAACAATAAAATAATTAGTAAAAAAAATCTATTTTCTCACAAGTTGAGTTGAAATTAACAAAAAATACTATAGATTTAATAATATAGTTAGATACATACATGATGTTTCAATATCTTACATCAAAGTATTTTAAAATCAAAAATAAATCATTTGATTCGTTTACAGATAAATAATAAAATGTATATTTATTAATTATTTCTAAATATTTTGAAAGCATAATGATGGATATCTGGAAATGACCTCCTCGAAATGTTAGACATTACTCATCAGTTCATCAACCTTAAAAGTCTTACACGAATCAACAGGAAAATGTAATACACGGTTACAACCATCAAATTCAAAATCAAAAATAAATTTTATTTATAGTTGTGGATCAGGCAAAGACTACTTCAGTTTAAATAAAAAAAAAAGTGTGAATATTAGATATGTCCAACTTGTGAAAGATAAATTACAATAATAATAATATAATATGCAATTTATTATAAGTTATAACATTAATTTTTATGTTCAATTAAAATTAAATACCTCCTTAAGTAAAATCCCAAGCATAGATTTACCCACCTGTCAATTCGTCTATAAAATGTTTGTCTATACGTGTAATAATAAACGGTGATTTGCTGAAACAAATAATTTTTAATTCCCTGCTATGTTAACAACCAATAAAGCAACAAATGACAATAACAGTTAAAGTTTATGACCATTGTTTTCTTCAATTTCGTATTTTCTAGTGTTAAAATATACGAATATATTAGGTAGGTAAATGTTTAAAGAATGGATTTTGTATTAATAATGATTATACCTAATTTAAATAATGTATGTTAACTATGAATAAAAAATAATTTTAATTTTTTTTTACCTATTTCAAACCTTTACTTTTAGTTTCGACGGTTACAATAATATATTTATTATTATTCAATTCAAATATACATAAAAAAAAAAAAAAAATCTAGAAACATTTAAAGTATCTGGTAAAGGTGTTTCAAAGCAAAATAATATATTGATGTTGGTTAACTAGTTAAGTTGATAGGTATGTCTCGTATTTTTTTGTTTTGCAAAACAAATCCGAAATTTTTAGAATACCTCTGACGGCTCTGACCAATAATTATGAAGCTCAAATTTAAGTTTAATTTTGTTTTTTATGTTTATTTTTATAACAATTGTTTTGTTTCTAACAGTACTTATTTAGAACTCAGTAGTATGTATTTGTATGTTCTGAGCACTTTTTTTACAGGGAGATTTCTACACACGTTCACTGTGTAACACAAAATCTCAACAAGTATAACACATTATAAAACTGTGTACCTATATCGTCTGTTACACAAAAATAATGAAAATTTTTTTTTAGATTTTTGAAAAATCTAAATTTAAATTATCATACGGATATGCAATAGAGTTTAGAAATACTTCAACGTTCGTTAGATTATACAATGGTCGAATATACTACGATATTTTGTTAACGAATTTTTACGATGTTTTTGTAATCCAATTATAATAGATATTGGTTTTAAAAGTAACAATCTGACTACTAAAAGTAACAATTTACAATTACTTTATTACTTACACATGTTGGCTACACAGAGCTGTAATTCTTTAGTGACAAAATTAATTTTCTTTACATTCTAGTAACTAATTAACTATCATTAAACCAAGTTGTGTTTTATGTTTATTTTCGTATCTCTTAAGAATATATTTTTTATAGTAATACGTTTTGATTTTCAATGTCATTTCAAAACATGAACTTACAAAAAACTAGCAATGACATTTCTTCATTAGTTTCTTTAGTACGAAGCAAATCATTCCCAGCATATCCGGAATACATAACATTTACATACAGATTAAAAACGTATGATATATTACCATCAAATATACCTCAAAATAAATATTTATTGGCTGATTGTGGTTTCATATTCAGAGGAGTAAAAGATGTTGTAGAATGTTTTTCCTGCGGATTTGTCTTACACGATTGGAAAAAAGACGATATACCATGGATTGAACACTCGAGACATAATCCGTAATGTATATATGTATTATTATCAATTATATAATTTATATTATTATTTTTTTTATTTTACGTTTCATGATACTAACTCATGTACCTACACTACTTTTTATTACATTTTAAAATAAATATACAATCATTTTTTTTTTTACATACATAAATAAAATACTATGTATAAATATATAATGTGAGTGATGTATAAATATGTTTCATAACACAAGTATATTTAAACTGAAAAATTTATATATATATATATTCAATTTTTTTTCTACCGTCATTAATAAATACATTATTATTTCTTTGATAATTTAGATCTTACTATCTTCCTCTTTGGATCAGACATAAAGCGTGTGCATATTGTTTGTACAACCTCTGATAAATTATGATTGATAAATTATTCTTAAGTTCTTGATGTTTTGCTTGATCGGTTATCGTTACTTTAAGACTACATTCAGCTTCTTTCCATCTATAAAAAAAATATAATTTTTTTTTTTAATCTAACTGTAGGTAATATGATTATTAAAAAAAAAAAAAAAAAGCGAGTAAGTCGTGGATGTCGCTCTGCTGTACAGTAGGTTACTGTAATGGATGGGATTAAATTTGAATGCAATGATAGGTATCATTGTATACGAAAAACGATTCTGAACGGAGATGATTCTAGTCTAGGATATATTATATTTTAATATTGTCATATATTATATTTTGAAATAAATATTTTATTTTTCAATTAAGTCGCATTTTGCATAAGGCATGGTTAATCGATTAGTGTAGTTATCATGTAGTTATCATAATTCATAATACCTTATATTATCATAGATATGAGAATACCTGATTTGAGGATAAATCGTTATCATTACGCAATTTCATAAAAATTTAAAACTCAAACGCTCAAAACATTTTTCCTATAATGACACTTCAAATTCTCTCTATAGCTATTTGAAGCAAAACTTATGGAAAACTTGGTGTTAAATTTTATAACCTTAGATATAAATACAAACAATATTATGAATTTTGAACTACAAAATAATTTGCAAATATTCATGGTTTTGACGAATTTTTGTCAATATTTGAAATTCAAATGCTAATAAAAATTTAATTTGAATTTCCGGTGGACATTTTTTTTGTGATAAAGATTGACAAATTTGTAAGGAATTTGTATTAAATTTTCAAATCTTAGATTTAAAAAGAAAATTTTTTATGAATTTCTAGCTTATAATAATTTACGAATTTTCGTGATTTTTACGTATGTTGTCAAAATTTAAATTTAAATGCTTGTAAAAAAAAAATGTGACTATACATTTCTTGTATTTTTCAACTGCTATTGTAAAAATATTTTAGGAGCCTTGTATTAAATTTTCAAATCTTAGGTATAAAAGGAAAATTTTTTATGAATTTCTAGAATAAAATAATTTACGAATTTTCGTGATATTTACGTATGTTGTCAAAATTAAAATTTGAATGCATGTAAAAAAAAATGTGGCTATATATTTCTTTTATTTTTCAACTGCTATTGCAAAACTATATTATGAGCCTTGTATTAAATTCTCAAATCTTAGAATTAAAAAGAAAAACTTTTATGAATTTCGATCTAAGATAATTTGAAAATTGCCGTAATTTTTACGTATTAAGTCAATATTTGACTTCAAAATTTCAAATACTAATAAAAAAAAATTGTGCCTATGTATTCTAATAATTTTTTAATCACTATAAGAATAACTTATGAGGAACTTTGTATTAAATTTTCAAGTATTTTGATAGGACCAAAAATTTTTATCGACACTTCAAAAAAAAATTTTCAGACAAATTGAAAATTTCAGTCGTCTATTAATATCTCAAAAAAAGTCAAAATATTTTGAAAATTAATAAAATGCCAATCTAAATAACTGATAAAATTTTCAAGTATCTACGACTTATACTTTTTGAATAATAACAAATATTTAAAACCGTTTGAGGATAAATCGTTATCGTAACGCTATTTAGTAAAAATTTAAAATTCAAACGCACTTAAAATTTTTCCTATAGTGATGCTTCGAGTTTTCTCTGTAGCTACTTGAAGGAAAACTTATGGAAAACTTAGTGTTGTATTTTTAATCCTTAGTTATAAACACAAAACATTTTATGATTTTTCATAAAATTTCCATTGTTTTTCGTTTTTATTTGATTTTACTTGTTTTTTATTATTACTACGTATGTTTTGTTTTTTCACCAATTTAACCTCGTTATTCATACTCTCATAATTATAATCGTTCTGAAATAAAAATAAAACTTGGTAACTAAAAATCTAGTAAAAATATATACGCTACACCTATGTATTTACATATTTAACTATAATACCGAACCAACATAGTTCAGTATTATACAAAATAAAATATTGTATTTAATCATCTCCAAAATATAACTAATAAATATAAATTATATAAAAAACATATTATTTTGTACTTACATCACTTTCGATCATCGATTCTTCGTTACTACTATTTAATGAGCTAACAAATGACATTTTTTTATTATTATTATTATTATTTATTCAGATATAACTTGTAGCTAAAATATATTGAGTGGATTTACGTACTGCCTCTAAAAGTGTCTTGCTATTTTGTATTGAGTGTTCAATTTATATTTCAGTTGAAGCACACTGAAACGGAAAGTGTAAAATTATATTGTTTGATAGAGATGGTAAATTATGTGCGACTATATTTTTTTATTATTTGAGACCAATAATAATAGTAATAGTAGTGGGCAACGCCTGCGATAAAAAGAATACTGTAGCACGCCTCCTTGATAGTAGGTAGATATATAATAATAGTATATTATATCACTACTCATATGAATAATTATTTTAATGTACCATACAGAAATATTGTTATTCATGTAAAATTAATATAAAACATAACCTTGACATAAAACATATGTAAAGCAATGTAGTAAACCTCGACATAATTACGTTTAGGATATAATTCATATATATATATATCAAAATATAATGTACATATTTATAGATTCATACATAATAAGTATAAAAAGGGAAATATAGTTACTAGACTACTAAGTCTTGCAATATCATATCTGATAGTGAGTTATAATGATACTGTAATAATTCATACATAAAAGAAATATCGTTAGACTCCATATTACTATAACTTAAGTCATAATTCTGAATAATAAGGTAACCCGTTTACATCTGCCATGATTAGTGAATATGCTGTATCAAAAGTATTTTTATGACTTGACAATTTTTTTTGTTTTTCAATAATATATAAATCAATACAGTGTTACAATTGTTTCAAACGGTGTAAATCGATATGTGATATAGTAATATAATAATATAGTAATATAATTTTCATTAGAATGTAATATAATTGAAGACTGTTTCACATTAACTGAATAAATTAAATTGTCAGTTATTCTTACACGTTTACATCGAGTTTGCAGATTATCGATAATTGCATTGTAATTATTTTCACACATTAATGTAAGCCATTGTTCTAGAACAAGGTTTAAAATCTTTTTAGTTATTTTACATTCTAATAATATAACGATTGAAATCTTTTTGCTAACAAGCAATCCAATTGTTACACTTTTTTTGCCATACGGTCGAATTTCGAATACTGACTTTGAAACAACCGGCGAAATCATATTATTGTAGCTAGCGGTCTTTAAATTCTTAACGATTTTTTTTTTTTTTCATTCTGATGAATTACGTTTGTTAAAGTAGTGTTATAATTGTTAGAGTGTTTATCATAATATTGCTAAAATATATAACAACATTTTATCCTAAAATTATTTAAAAATAAAAAAAATGCAAAAAAGTAAATACGTGACCTAATTGATAAGTGTGGAAGGGGGAGAAAGATTATTAATTATTAATGATTATATACTTACATTAATTTGCATCAAACCTGAAATTTTATTCAAAATATTTTTGTGTAACAGACGATACAGGTACACAGTTTTATAATGTGTTATACTTGTTGAGATTTTGTGTTACACAGTGAACGTGTGTAGAAATCTCTTTGTAAAAAAGGTGCTCAGAGCATACATTAGGGTTTTTGAGAATTTGTGTTACACGGTGGAACATGTAGAAATGCCCGCTGTAAAAAAGGTGCTCAGAACATACAAATAGATACTACTGAACTCAACAACTATTCGTTGCTTAGTATAATATATTGTTTATAACAAGGCCTAATTCTACAAATGTAGTATTATAAAATGTGTCGTATCCTCATATTTTTCTGTATTTATATACAAATAGTATTGTCCAATCCACATTCGTTAGATAGAAATGTTGATAAACCAGTAGATAAATCAATGAACGTATTGAGGAATCCAAATTTGTATCCTTATGTATACGTTGACGAACAATCAGTATGTAGTATAAATGACATTTTTATTTTATTATTTAAGCCATTAGGTAGTATACCAACTATGTAACCAGACTTTCACCCAGGAATAATAAACGTTTATAAAATCTAGTGCTACGTCACTGTATATTTGTTTTAGTGTAACTATCTCTATTTACTCATTTTGTGAACTATTTCCACGGAGATGGACAAATCATTAACTTCGGATTGAATATAGCACTCTTAATTTTTTCGAATGGGGTCAAAGCTATTATTTATTCTCTAAAAAATGTTCATAATCGGTCAAGTAATTTTTAATTTATAAGCTACAAACACTGTGACTTCCTTTTTATCAGTTTTTACGGTCTTCAAAGTACTTATTTTGACTCGCCTGTAGGTTACTTGCCTCTATCCAACTCTATCCGTACTGTCCACTAAAATGAATCCCCTATGTGAATTTGGTTAGATCACTGTGGATTCTATTTATCCAGCGTTGTCTAGGGCAACTACTTATAGGCCTTTTCCCGTTTATATTTCCTTCCAGAGCTATCTTTGAAATTTAATTTGATTTCCATGTAGGTACCTATGGATTTCACAATCAATCTCTTAATTCATGACTCATTGAGTATGCATTAATGTTGGGATTTTGATAAATTTGTTGCACTTATTTATTGGTTCTACTTTGTGTAGGTACTCTTTATAATCTATTAGAAGTCCTAATCTAGATGCTGTTCGAGAAAATTAAAAAAAAGTTGAACGTAATTCTATAGTAACTTTTTATGAGCGTCCGAAGTTCAAATTTTCTCGATTTCTTATTTTGTTGTAATTCTAAAACGAATAACATAAATCAGTGGTTCTCAAGTCTCAACTACCTACACTGCAGTTTGAAACTGATGGTGTACCACTTAACCAAATAATGTTTTTATTTTGCTCATCAAAAACGTAATCATTAATTTTCATATTTCATGTAGGTATGGAAACTATTTCTCTAAGAATTACAACATTTTTGATAGTTTCGGAGTTACGTTTATATGCACAATTTACGGAAAATTAAATATTCACAATAATTGTTATTGATATCAGATGAAGCAAGTAATATTTAATGCGAAAAATGATCCATTCCAGTTTTCTTCATAAAGCGAGATTTTCTTAGCGTACCGCATGTATGAGCTTTCCACGTACCACAGGTTGAGAAACGCTGACATAGATAAGTACTTGAAATTTACACTATATGTTTATTTTATAATTTCCAAAATATTTTGATTCGTTTTGAGCTGTTTTTTTTTTTTATTCAATAAAATGTTAATGGTTGGGTCAAAAAGCTTAAAAATGTAATTAAATCCTCATGATATATTGGTACAATAGCAATAAAAAATAATTAAAAATTCATAAGCACGATTATTTTTTTAAGCGTCAGATTCAACGGCATTTATTAAATTGAAAATTTGTTAATAGTTTCGTATTTAAAAATGTATAACATGTTCAATTTAAATAGCAAAGGATTGAAAATTTAAAAATAAGGTCCCTTATAAGTAGTTTATTCTGTAACCAAAAATCTATTTAAACACAGTTTTTTTATAGTTATTTTAAGTTAAAGTTTGGACGGAATTCCATATTAAAACCAAAGATAACTCTATCTAAGATTCTATTATTTTTGTTACAATAATTTTTTATAACATTTTTTTTCGTAGGTATTTTGAACTTTTAGAATAGGTTAATTTAAATTTTATACACCTATATGCCCAGTAGTAAAATAAAATACTTAAATCAGTTTAATTTATTATATCATAAAATAAACTAATTAGTAATATTGTAGGCAGCTAGAGGTACAATGATCTTATAATATTATTGAATTAAAATTTAACACATCCATTATAGTAACTCTCTAGACACCTAATGTACAGCAGAGGATTACCCACTTAATCACTTTTGTTTTTGATAAAAACTTAAGAGGAATCATTAATCAGGATTTCTAATTTTAGCTACAATAAGAAAAATATTTATTAATTTCTAACTGAAAAATATTTGGAAATTGTTGAGATTTTTATAAACTTTAATTATAAAGCATAATATAATTAATATACAAAATAATCGAGCCAATTTATCATTAATGTTTTTGAGAATTCATTAGAAAATCTTATAAGGAAAGACGCATTAAATTGTCAAGCTTTTTTTTTGTGTGAAAAAGTTCTTTTCCAGAATAATTTAAAAAAAAATTAACTAAATTTAAAAAATCTATAAATAGCTAAAAAAAGCTAATATATAAATATTTGGAGATACTTTCAAGTTTCAAGTATTTTCAGTTAATAGTTTTTGAGTTATATAATTTATTATATATTTGAGAGTAAAAATAAAATCAATTTTTTTTAAATTGGTTTTACGTCAAAATAAACAGCTTTTCCGCCTTTCTTTTTTGTTTTTCAAGACACTTTCAAAAACTGCTGTGAATTTGTCTACTAACTAGATTCAGTTTTCTATCAGAAAAGATACTGATATCAAGAATTGATACATATTTTTTACTATCTTAAATGTTGGTGACTGTCAAAAAAAACACACATCATTATAAAACCAATACATTCATCCTCTTTGCTTAAATTTAAAAGAATTATAATTAGGGGCATTCTGGCTCCAAAATTCTTACCGGGTAAACCAACATCTTCAGGTCACTTTTCAAAAATCGTTTTACGTACATCATAATTAATTTTTTTTTTTTGGAATATTTTTATAAAATTGTTTTTGCTCAATCGACGTAGGTACAAAAAACACTGATCAGTGTTCATACACCACTATATATATATATATAAATTTACATTTTACGCTGTACCCCAGTGTACCCTTTAACATTTTTATATTTTTTTAGTGAATAATGTTTTTGCCACCAATCTTTTTGAAATGTTGTTATTATTTTTGTTTGTTTTTAGCTGTAAATAATCTGCAAACTAAATGGTGTAATGTTTAAAGCATAATGTTTCAAATATCAATCACTCATAGAGTATTACCTACTCTATGCCTCTATTGGCTCCACTGTAACGATTATCAGAAAACACATATAATATTTATAAGATATTGTAAATAATTACAGAATTAAGAATAGTCAATATTTAAAAGTTTTGTGGGAAATGATATTTTTTAGACATGTTGTATGATCGTTCAGTTTTTAGGAGTACTTAATCTAGAACAATTCATTTACCGTTTACTCATAACAGCATTGGATGTTTCATGAAAGATAAAAAAATAAATATAATTATAATAAAAACTATTTCATTTTCTGTAGCCAATAACAAACCTGTAAGTCTGTAAAAAAAATATTCAATTTTCATCAATCGATACAAAATTCATTTGTGAGCAAACATTTAGGGTTAAATTCTATGACTTTAAATCATAATAATCAAAGATGGTATAAATTTTGTATATTGTATTAGTGAAAGTATTTTTTTAATCGGTTTAATAGTTACCTACAGAGATTACTAACTATAAAAACTAGTTTCTTACTCTCTATACAATATGGTACCTTTAGCTAAAGATATAGTTTATAATATGCAATACAATGTGATTTAAAATATGATGAATAATAATAAATAATGGCATTTTATGTAGTACAAAATATGATAATATAATAACATACATATATATTTTATTTACAGAATCATCCCCAAAAATCGGTATTAAAGACCATACGCTGGGATAATTTACATTCCTCAGATAAAAGTATTTTTTCTTTTGAAAACAATGACTATTGTGTAATATCAAAAACTGTGATCTTTGGATTTCTGGGTTTTACCAGCTTACTAATTATTTTAGTAATTGGACATGTCATTAAAAATTGCATTAGAAAAAGACAAGGTTATGATAATATATCTAAATGTCAAGGAAGCATTGATGGATGCGATCCAAATCAATGTGCCATTTGTCAAAACGTTAATTATTAATTTTTAATTTTTATGTAAATAAACATATTAAAGCTTGATACATGAATATAATTTTTCCTAGTTAAAATATATTTGTAAACAGATTTATACTAAATTCAGATTATTAATAAGTAATAATTATTATTGGATTGTTTGACACAATATTTTTAAGATAAATTAATTTTTTGATGAAAACATTTTCAGACATTATTACATTACTGATTTATATTAATTCTAAACCTTTCTACAGGATCAATTATTTTTGTGTAATTTGTTGATGTACAATGTACATACATTAAATCTAGAACATATTATTTTAACTGTACATACATATAATAAATTTATGATAATTATTATTCAAGAACATTAATATGGGTAAGCCTGTTCAATACTTTAAGAATACACTTCTTGCATTCATGTGTAACGGTGTTATATAAAACACTTAAGTCACATCAGCACATCTCGGTTCACTGGTCTAACCTATCTTAATATATTAGTTGTTAAGAACTATTCTCTACTATATTAAATAATATTATATTGATGATGGTTGTCTACACAATATTTGACAATTTGACATAATGGTTCAATATAAAAATGTAAAGATTGTTGATTTTAATGAAGTTTACTCATCATCGGCTAGAGCATATTATATTTAATATTTTGAGTAAATTTTAATATACTTAATATTATGAGCAATTCGAAAATTGATAACATTTAAAATTATAATTCCCTGTCAAGAATTTTCTAAATTTGAAAAATTACTATGACTGATGTAAAGTAATCTTGTTTATGTATTTGAACATCTTTAAATTTTTTAAATCAGGGCTCAGGAAGAAATTAGATTATCAATGTCAAGCGTATATCATGTTCATAAACTGATTTTGAATATTTGTATGTACCTGATTAATAGATTATGACCTGTGTTGAATTGAATGTTTTGATTAACCTAAATATTATCATTTAATTGATGCAAAAAAAAAAAAATTGTAAAATGTAGATTAAATGACTAAAATTTATCACAAATTCATTAAACCACGAACACTCATCAAAATATATGCAAAGTATAAATAGCTCATAGATTATATGTAAGAAATAATTAAATTGATTTGAAGACTCATTGAATGTGCAAATTGTCAGGAAGATGACAATTGAGAACTTTTAAGACAGACTATTGATGACCTCAATATACTTTTTTAAGAAAACTGGGCAAGTCGATGAAAATTAATAACTCAAATTAAGTGAAGTTAACAGAACACAAGATCTATAAATTAGAATTTAATAGTTAACAGATCATAAATTTAATTCAATTGGTAAACATGGAATAACTTAACTCAGTTCATTAAAATTAGTATTTGATTAACTTCATAATATGATTATTGAGTATTTAAACTATACACAATACACATTTCAATTTATAATTTAATAAATATTAATTTGTTCTGAAACATCAGTCAAAATCTAATAAAAAAAAAATATTGGTTATATATCATAAGCTTCCTCACAAATAATATTAATTTATTTTGTTTATTAGGTACTTATTTTTATTTTCTAGTTTTATAACAATTTCAAAAGAAAATGCAAATTTTATCAACTTTTATAAACATTATTCGTAGGCATTCAAAAAAAAAAGTTAAATAAAATATACAGTTTCTAAAGTTGTTTGATTATATTAAAACATAGTCAGACACCTATTGTATAGAGGTACCCACTAACTCACTTTTTTAATGTCTTAACATAACTAATATAATAAACCAAACCAATATTCAGTCAGGACAAATAAGTTATAATTTAAAATTGAGTTAAGTTGAGTTAATAAAAAACATTTAAACAAATTTAAAAACACACAGATCAAATTGATTTAATAATAGGTCTAATTCTTTCATTGCTGAAAATTATATAACTTTTAAACTATATCTGATTTAGTAGAATTATTATTATATTCTTATTCGATAGACAATAGTTGGATAGTTGATATAAACATTATTTAATTACAATATTTTGTGGCTTTTTGTTTTTTTTTTTATCTAGTCTTGTTCATTGAAACCTTAAATGCCTTCCTTAACAATGCATGCTGTGCACTTATCGTAACTCCTAAAATTTGTCAAAATCGTGATATTGTATGTTCTTCGTTATAATTGCCAGTGTAAATCCAATTCATTAGCACTCTAAAAATCAATATTTTCTAACATTAAAAATTAAAACTAATAGCAAATTTAGTCCTTGATAATAGAATATTACCTCAAGTTCTCCGATGGTTTTTCAGCTATAATTCCTTTTCAAATGTGATCAACAAACAGTACATTGTGCAACAACTACTACATAGTTATATCTAACAGGAGAAACTTTTGCACTTTTGAATGACAAACAACATGGTAAACTATAGTGTGTTTCCAAAAATGTTCAGCTATAATGGAAGTACAATTAGATTTTGACAAAATATAATACAATCTAAAATAAACAATCAACATAATATATGTATGTATAATCATATAAATTATAAATATTACTTCAAATTAAAAAATTTAAATTTAAAAACCAGGAGTTTTGCATTCATTTTTTTTTTTGACAATCATTTTATTGTTTATTCTTGTGATTGAATTGTTTTCCATTCATCCACGATCCCAGAAAAAGTGAAAACAAACTTTTTTGATGGCATTTCAGACTTGTTGCTACACTATCAGACTATCGATACTACTTAAATAATTTTCTGTAAATTCATAAATATCAATTATATTATGATCATATTTTAATTTATTATTCTTAACCAACATTTTATATGGATAATACGTAAATTATTATCTGTTAATTAGTAGGTATTTATTATATCCATAGATATTTTTTATATCTGATTCTACTTACTTGATTCATCTAGGACTTGACGTTCACAATGCATATTTATTCCTGGAAAAGATTTTGAAATAGAAGAAAATTCGAGTTTTTCTTTGATAGAATATCTTCCTTCAAAAACTATTGTGTAGGTTAGGTGTATATAGCACGGATATAGATTATAGATACAAATCACAAATGATACAATGGTTGCACAACGGCGTGTGGAATGGAATGGAATGGATCACATTATCACAATTCACAGTACTGAGCGGTGGTGCGGTGCCGAATGTTTTTATCAAATCTGATAAAAAGTCGCATACAAGCGCTCTCTACAACCATTATCATAGCTGAACGCTGAACTCTTATACCATGTTACCATACTAATAATAATAATTACGCAATAAATTAACAAATATAATTCATATAATTTATTTTAAAATATGATTATTATTACATGGAATCTTATAAAAGCAAGGGACTTTTAAATATTTATGTTATAAATTAAATACAGTGGCGGACTGGGAGAAAAAAACAGCCCGGGAAAATCATAATTTTAAAGGCCTTCAGTGTACTAACGGCCCTATTTATATATATTATGTAAAAACAATTTTGCTTTAAAATTAATTGATATATAACAAAATAAAATAACTATTGTAAATTTAAAATTTGTTAGTTAGAGTATATCTCAAGTAAATGTTATGTATATCATTTAAACTCCAATCAATTTGATTTTAATAAGATAGTTTATTATTTAAGAAATCACTTTTAGTTTTTACATATTATTAATAATATCATGATCATCAATACTAAATAAAACATTTTTTTCGACTGCCATCATCATAAATGCGTCCAATTTATCTTCATTTATCTTCACCCATTGAATTTCTCAGACGAGTTTTAATTATTTTTAATAGAAAAAATTATCTTTCGCATGCTACCTGTATTAATAATTTGAATACAAATTTAGTTAGATAGGTATTTAAAATAAAATACATACACATTTTTTGTACATTCTAACTGTATACTTACTCGAGTACACGGCAATGTCAATAATGGTCAAGCAATACCACACAATTCTTGCAAGATTTACATTCTAATTTAATAACAGTGTTATTTTTACATTATTTTCTTCAATTTAATTTTCACCTTCACTTTCATTTAATTGCATATCAAATGATTCTGGTAATGATTTTTTTAATCCATTCCAATTTTTAATAAAGCTATGCAATTCCAGTCTTAGTTGATCATAACTTATATCAGAATTAAATTTACATAAAACTTCATACAATTTTTATAAAGCATTCGGTGGTAAATTTTGTTTTTGCAAATCTTCAAAATTGTTGGGCGACAAAAAATTTAAATCCTTATACAAAGAAGATTTATTAGTTGAACATTTTTTCTATACTAGATATGGTTTGATCTAAAATTACATTATACACTTCAACGCTATATTTTTTTTCAGGGCATAATATTCATAATATTGGTTCATCTTTATTGTTTTCATCAAATAATTTTTTGCGAAGGCGACATCTTATTTTTGGAAATTAATTTTCAATTAATACATCCATATCATGTTTTTTATCAAATTGTTCATTTAAATATTTTATAAAATTATCGGCTTCTAATTTTACATCTCCAAAATGTTATTAAATTTGTTTTAACTGTGTAAAATGTACAATTGACTAACTCCTGGGCCTTTATCAAATTTATACCTTTGGTCTGAAGATATCTAGATAATGGACCAAGAATTTTGAATATATTTATAAAAATAAATGCTGTTAAAATAGTTTTGTATTGTAAAAGGGATTCTTTAAAATTTCTGGCCTTCACTTTGATATCATAATTAAAGGATTCTGACAACTCAGTAGTATTTAACGCTATAATTAGAGTAATGTACAAGGCACCATTGTTTCCGAAAATTCGGTATAATGCCTTTTCTTTGGACCACTAGCGTGTGTTTCTAATCGTTGATAATCGTCTTTTGTCATTTTCCCCAATGATTGATTTCCAGATATCCATACGTTTGTATGATTTTTTAAAATAAACAGCAATATCGTTTAATAAAACAAATAATGAAGCTTCTGGTAGTGTTATACTTGTAGCATCAACTAAAATTAAATTTAAAATATGACTATAACACCACACGTGCACTTGATTGGGTGATGATTTAGATAGCCAAGCAAAAAATCCATTATATTTTCCCTGCATATTTGCTGATCCATCTATAGCATTCCCTATACAATTTTTAATGTGAAGTCCATTTTTAGTTAAAATATTTTCCAACATGGTTTGAAACCCTTTTCCCTTTTGAATCTTGTATAGTAACTACTACACATAATTTTTCATTAACCATATTTATAATTTCTGTATTGAAATTATTAATACTTTAAAAATAATAAATTTAAAAAATAAACATTATGAAGTACAATTTAAATTTAAAAAATTAAAACATTAGTTATTGCCTGTTAATTGAACAGCATAATAAATACATTTTATTTTACTTACTTTTTTATTTAGAGATTGTTTTTGCGGTTTAAATAGTTTATTTAGTGTCAAACATTGTTTTGCTGAGGCGAACAACAGCTTTTTGTTTTTATATCTTGCTTTTTCTGCACCTCCTTTCCTTTTGTTAACTATTGCTTTTTGTTCTTCACTCATTATTGAAAATCGTAAAGTATAAAATATGAATACTGAATAGTATACAATTATAATACGTTAATAAATAATAATTGAGACAATTATTAATAAAACCTCATCAGTATTTTTACATTATTAATACTTTAAACGGTGAAAAACGAAAATAAAATATAATATGAAATGTGTATGTGTCAGCGACAGCGCGATGATAACAATATTATTATTTTATCCGTTATTGCCTATCCATGGATGGTATAACGGGCCATGGCCCATGTAATAACTATTTTTTATTCTATTTTTAAACTTGTAAGTCGTCAACAAGCCCGGACGGCCCGAACACAACGGTCGGTCCCACATTTTAAAATAATCAGAAATCTGGGTTTTTTTGTTTAATAATATTACATACTTATTGTTATTACTTATCAGATAATATTTTAAATTATAATTTCACAATAATAATATTAATAATTATGTTTTGTAAGAGCAGCGGCCCGGTATCCCGGTCGCATATTACCATTCTGTACACGAAATAAAACCCATATGAAAATACAGCTTTCTCATTGGTTCTAAATTTGTCGGGATAAAATATTTAAAATATTTATTATTATTATCATTATTTTTTTGATTCTAATTTAATCTAATTTATTACTATGTATGTATATTGTATCTAATTAGTATGTATGCTATTTTTTTTTTTTGTCGAATAAATTATTATTGTTATCATTAGATAATTGAGAAAAATAAGAATATATAATCTCAGGACTCTTAGTTTTTTTTTTACTTTAATTTAAAACGAATTCTGAGATCATTGAAATTGTAATGCTTATAACTCGCTTTAAAATAAAAATTTAAAATATGACATCCATTACATTATAATCTTACTTTTAAATAGAATAACATTAAGTATAACAGAGTATAACTTACCCATGCCAAAAGCAAATTATTTTATTATCTATATTAGCTAGGTTTATTATCTACGACCAATTCCCCTTTGATTTAAATACCTGGGAGAAAACCCATTAATAGGATTTATTTATAGGAAATAAATAAGTAACTTAGAACTGATACTACTTAGTACTTACCACCTTGAAACCTCACGTCCTCACCGTCTTCTTACTTGATTCTTTTTTGTTCTACTTTTGAATATACATATAATATATACATACACGACTATTTATCACTCGCACTTAATTTTTTTTACGGAATGTTATAACTATTAATAACTAATCAAAAAAAAAAAATACTCTTTTACTTTATTATGAGTTATGCTGATTGCAATCTGGTTTCGATGGACCAATATATGTCGGTTTTCTAGTGGACTATATGTATGTATAGGTATCAGTGGCGTAGCCAGGGGAGGGCTGAGGGGGCTGCAGCCCCCCCCCCCGAAATGTTAATAAAATTTAAATATTATTTCAATGGCCTACAATATTCACTCAAAAAGTCTTAAATTGTATTTTACTAATTTTAAATTGTCATCTTTATTTTGTTAGTTTTCTATAGCTTCGGCCGTGCTAATAGGTATTTAATGCACCGCTGTGTAAAAAATTGATATGACATAAAATTTTGTGTTTTGCGTTAAGTTTTAAGTTGTTGAACATGAAAATACCATTTTTTTTACTGTTGGATATGGTGATGTTTAAACATTAAACTTCTATGATGATTAAAATGAAGTAATAGTCAATAGATAATAATATAAATTATAATTAACCTGCAGACTCTTCTTTTTAATTGATACCTAACTATGATTCATACTTCATAGTGTAATGATTATACTTAAATTGTGCTATAAAATATTAAAATAATTGTATTGTCAATGTGTTTAATGTTCCTAATAATATAATATTATGTCAAAAGTAATATTTATTTATTATTATAAGTAAAACAATAAATTATTGATTCACAACCTATATAGAATACAAACAAACAATTTTTAATTAGTTAAGTACTTAAAAAATAATAATGTTCACGATAATAATTATGAAATATTCAAGTATGGTGGGTGTACCTAATAATATGTATTAGGTACTGTATTGTCTGTATTATCGGTATTTTTACGGTCTCTCAGAGACGTCTCTGTTGCGATTATAAGTGTTGTTTTAAGTTTTTAACTTAGTGCACTAATTATTTTGATGTACTAAATTTTAATTGAAATTTCATAATCGTTGAATTTCACTATAGGTAATAATAACTTAAAATAATAATAATAATATTAATAATAATAATACTACAACATTTTTATTTATTTTTTGGTCGCCCCAGTTGTAGAAATCTTTTATAATATTACTTCTTCTTTTAAGCTTTTCCTGTCCGACGACATTTTTGAAACGTAGTTTCTTATGGCGCGATGTGAACAGAGGGGCCCTTACCCAGAAAAACAGTGCGTAACGAAAATAAAAGCGTTAGTCGCTATCATCTCTCTTACTAGTTACTCTTTATCGCTTTCTATAATTCTATATACTTCTGTCCCTCTCGCTCTACAGCCGGCTACGTTGTTATTATAATATTTATTTTATACATATTATACGTGTTATTACGCGTCGCCGCCGATAAAACACACACAACAGAAAAAAGGTCAGGTTACAGGTAGCTGGAAACCCTAGATACTATTATTATTAATTACTATTGTTATAATAAATTATAATAGTATTACTATAATTTAAACCGTACATAACAAAATAAATAACATAATTACATACCAATATTCTTATTTTTCATCATTTATTATCATCATCATTATTTATTATTACGCATACATAGTTTGTTGTAGTAACTGAATCAACCTCATTGACAACGATAATACCATAGAATATTATATTATATTATATTAATAATATTCTATGATAATACGGGAGCAATATAGGTACCAATGAAAATTAGTAAGGCTGTTAGAGGATAAGTTAGTCACGTACAAAAACAAACTGCTATTTGAATTTTCAAGTTTTCAACTGTTGTTATGTATCTACCTTCAATATTATTATTATGCTAGCGCGCTGTCCGTTATAGAACACGAGGCCATAATACCTAGAAAAGTACTGGACTGCAGAGCTGAAGCTAGAACTATAAACTTCACGTCTGTGCATCTAATAAATCGTCTTAAGTTAAAACACAATTATGCAAGGAGCATTTACAGGTAACCAATTAAAATATAATACATATTTTATAATAGTATATTTTAAATGTAGGTATTGGTTTTAAAATTTGTTTTTGCAATAGTAATTATTAATTTAAAAGTATGTTTGGGTTATTGCATTAAAGAGTGGGATTCTGAATTCGGTACCTACTGTTTTATCTAAATCGGCTGAAATTTGGGAAACAACTTTTATACCAAGACAAAGAATCACATCTTCATCTGCTAATTGTATGAGGTACATATATTTTGTTCAGCGAGAGAACTCCTCCCACACAGCATCGAAACAATTTTTCCAAGTCAGATGCGTGTAAGAACCGATTATCGTCAGTCCACGACATGCTCTCTTGTTAATAGAGTAAGTATACTTGCATTTTCTAAATTAAATTAATGTCATTTCAATAGCATTTATATATATCAATATATGATGTTATATTTTAAAAAATATACAAAAGTTGTGATTGGATATTACTTACAGCTGTTACGCAGCAACACTTTTCTATAATTTGATAAATACTTCTTTTTAGATATTTAGAAAATTTATCAGCTTACGTGCAGTTAAAAAATTCCAAAATTTTATTATCGTTTTTTTTAAATCGATATTAGTAATAAATGTTATCAGTCACCAATATTACCTACTTACTTTTTTATTTAAAAACGTATAAAATCTTTCATAATATATTAATAGTTACACCTAAATATATTTTAATGTTTTACACTCAAGTAATCTTGTAAGAATATATGATTTTTTTCTAGTGGTAATTTATTGATAGAAACAAATTTCTATGAAAGAGATAAATTGATAACAACATCAAAAATCTTAATATTTTATGAATAAACATTGTGCTATTCAATTCAAGCACAGATTGACAATTTCACTTGGCATACATTATAGGTTTTTATATTATGTTGCTCGGCTGCTGATAATCAAAAATTTGTCACATCTTATGTAACCAGATCTTATGTTAAGTATTAGAGAATTCATATTATAAAGATCACTCAGTGTCAGCATAGAATCTAATAGTCCCTAGGAGACAATTTTTTTTACCATCTTTTGTTTGTCAAGTAAAGTCAAATTGTTAAATTCAAACAATAATTACAAACTATCAATCTCAATAGTAATTTAATATGCTTCAGCTGGTTTGTATTTAATGAAGAAAAAAAAAGTATATTTAAGTATAATAAATAAAAGTATATAAAATCATAATTATTTCTACTGTATCATTAAAGTTTGTAAATATTTGAAAATAATTTTATATTATCTACTGTTAAAATACCAATAAAATTAAAAATTAAAAAATACTTTACCTAACACTTAATTTAGAATTTTAGATGATCATATCTAGAGAAGCTTTTAAATAAATAAAAAAGTAAAAATAATTATATTTTCTACTATATAAAATTAAAAAATTAAATTATCAGAAATAAAGTATCAAATTGTACATTAAACTGTACACAATGGTAATCTGTCTAAAAAAAATTATAAGAGTCAGGTCAATACATTTTTTTTGATAATTTTCAATATCTTCTTCTATAACCAATATCATTAACAGACCCATATGTCCTATCTTCAGGGTTAATCACTCTAGTTTTTACAATCTTTAATTTAAAAATAATTCTTTCACATGACACTTATGTGAATGACAATGATAATATAAATTTGTTAACTAAAAATAAGTCACAAAACAAATTCAGTTGAAAATATAACTAGAGTTATAACAAGAAGACAATAAAAATAAAATTTCTGAACTTGGTTTTTATTGTCAATTTTATCTTTACACTTGCTATCATCACTTGCATGAACTACTATAATAATTTACTTAGAAAATTTAAATAAATTATATTAGGACCTCATCTAAAGTTGGGGATTCAGAGACAATTGCCTAATAATAATAGACTACTAATTACTATAAAACTATAACTAACTATCACTTACTATTAAAATAATTTAAGAAACCATCAAAGTATTAAAAATATTTTCAAAAGGATCAAATATTGTTTTAGCTATATTATCTTTAATAGAACAATCCTCTCTTAATTTTAATATATGAATAAAATTATCACTTAGTTTGAAAACCTTTATATGTATGTTGTATCAATTAAATTTAAAACTAATCTGTAACTATTATTTATTATATATTACATGCATTAAGGTATAAGATACAACAAATAAAAATACACTAGTTTATATTAAATGGTATAAAAATAAATTATCATATTATAGAATCTAGATAAAATTGAATACAATTTAAAAAGTTAAATAAAATATACAGTATAGCTATTTGTACATAATATCATGTATAATACAGATATTGAGGCATTGAAATTCAGTTTTATTTATAACAATTTATTAAAATTTCTTTAGAAAGTCATTACTTAGAAATAAAGTACATTGGAATGTCTATACTACTGTCACAGAAAAAAGGATAAAATATTGTATTATATAAAAAACAATACTGCTGCAACATTTATCTGACAGACACAATAGACACATCAAACATTCATATTACTTGGACAACAGTAATACACTTTAACAACTGATCCAAACAGATTCCCTGAAAAATAAGTAATTTATAATTGTGAAGTATGTAAATAAATCAAATTAAATAAAAATATTAAATGTTCAAAATCATTAAGTTTTAATTTAATCGATAGGATATAATATACCTAATGTTCTGGGCAACTGGAGCTTTTAAAATATTTTTTTTTTTCGGAATTGGTCACCAAGATTCTGGATATCACAAATGAAACTACACTGGACACAAGACTGGAAGATATTACTTACACCAGGACCAATTTAATAGCTGATAAATATATCTTAATAGTACATATTCATAAAAGTATGAACATCATAAACCAATATCTTGTTGCAGTGTGTCATCATGAAACCTACAAAAATTTAACAAATTACAAATTTGAAATATTAGACATCTCATTAAACACAAACATAAAAATTGTCCCTATACATCTAACACCATTTTGCAAAAACCATAGGTATAAAACCTCATAAATTCTTAAACCTTTTTGATAACATTACTTGACAGTCTGATTAACCCATCATTATTTCATATGACTAAATAACTTTACTTTAGAACCATTGATATAAATCGTTAGTAGAAGCTAGTAGGTAGATTTCAAATGTTTTATAATACGTATACTTTATTCAAACAGCCAATCTCTTGGTCGAGCATCAGTATTCAGTATTTGAATATTTAAGTTTGCATGTTGAGCATCAGAAGATATTCCAAACCAAGTATAGAGATTACTTGATAAGATGTTAACTGCTAACTTCGTTTGATGCCCATTTCAACTCGATAGGCTCGATGGGTCATCGTGATTCGAGGACACTGTTTTCGGAGCAATGAAATAATAGACAGGCTAATTTTATCCGATAGGAATTTGAATAAGAAATGTTAAACGGCTACTCAATAGATAGAAATACTCTATAAGACTTGGACAGTTGGACAGAAGAGGAAACAATGATAGTTTTATAATAGTTTTATTACTCTAATGCCGGGTTACATGAACGTTCGATAAACGTTTAACGATCTGTCAGCGCCCTAACGAATGATTAAAATTTTATTCATTCGTTAAACGTTCAATAGTTTTATTGGGGCGTTAAAATATAGGTTACCAGCTTATTAAACTAATGGGCCGATTTCGGCTCTTTAAATTTTAATCATTCGATAAATCTACAGTCACTGTGCCCTGTAGTTTTAGTTCTTTTTCACGTTCATTAAAGTTTTTACTTCTCTGCCGTTTATTCTTCGACTGATTCTCGTTTAATATTTCAGACAATTTTTATAATATTTTTTGTAATAAAATACGTACGTGAAAACACTGTCTAAAATAATAAAATTAGTACTGCACTGAAAATAAAACACCGAAGACTGATGAAGTCTAATCTGTATTCTATGGATGAAGTACAGACTACAGAGAACAACAAATTGTAGAAATTTACAATGTTGTTATTGTACCTATTCAATTAAAAGTTCAAACAGCTGTTGACATGATAATAATATATGGGTTCTGATAAGCTTAAAATTCTACCCTAACATTGGTATCATGCTTAATACCAATATATTTTTCTTGAACGGTTTGTGCAACCCAAACGCGTCTCAAACATAAACGGATTCCGTGTAGTAATCTGATGTTTTTTGATGTTCCTTGATTAATTATAAAAATCAGATGGACAATCTGATTGCTACTCGATGTATCGGATAGCAAACCTACCAAATAGGCTGGTGCGCTAGGCGATGACATGATAAGAAGACGTTAACGTGATAAGGTCGTGTTTGTTTTATCAACAATTTTGTTATTTTTGTTAAATAATAAATAAATAAAATTACATAAATACATTATTATTTATTATATAATTATCATGATAAATATTATATAATATACATATGATAACAAGTGCCTGATAACATAATCTGCAATGATATATAAAATTTGTGTTCCTTGTTTATCAATCTGATGCTTCATCAGTTGGAAAATCAGATGAGTTATCATAATTATCAAGGAACGCACGGATTTAACGGTTCGGTAAAACTATTCACAATAAATTCCACACGATATTAGTAAGTTACTCTTGGGCACGGTTTAAGATATACCTTATAAGATATATAAGATATATTTTAAACCGTGCTCTTGGGATACTCGATATCGTGATAGTGCTATCGAATCATCTAGAAATAGTTTGCCCAAACCGGTGTATATTTCCCTTTAACATTGAAACCGGTGAAATTTAAGAAATTCGTTTTACAAACCGGTGGAACTATTTTATAAAAGTGGTTTCATTTTTCTGAACCATATCGATGATATGGATAGTTATACTGATGCCGATGCCTACCCCTCTAATTTTAACGTCTTATCAGTTATCACTAATAACAAGTTCAAAATATTGAAAAACGAAAATATATAAATATAAAATTATTAACATTTAAGCTAGGTAGTAGGTACTAGTTATTACTATGACAGACGACAGTACATAAATTAACGGTATGCAATAAATTTCTAAGACAAAAAATAAGTTTACAACTTTGAACTTACAATATTCAATGTTCTAGTTATTTGAATTAAAAACATTATTATAATTTATTATCAGTATTCAGTATTCACATGAAATGACTCAATGGCAGATGTCTGAAACAAATATGGATAGTTTTTTTTAAGGTAAATTTGTAGGCATAAATGCAGTTTGGTTCCCACGCGAATTTTTCGATTTTTTTTTTTCCAAAATGTGTGTTTCACGACACTGAATACAAAAGTCTAATTCCAAAATTCTCGCAAATCATTATTTTGGAAGTTATAGCCATCCAAAGTTTGCGATTTCACGTATTTAGTATTTACGCATGCATGCGCGCAAACCGGCTTTAGATACCCACTTTCTTACGTTTTCGTATTCTCGCCTCTCATTTATATGTTATTTTATTTTATTACAATATTATCTAAAGTAGTTTGATGAAAAATGTTAGATTATACCCTATAATTATATTTTTGTAAAAGTTATATTTAACTTATTAGTTTTATGTAGATATCTACCTCATTATAATTTTAATTAACGAGTTTCAAAAGGCAATAGAACTGATAATGTTTTATTTTCGTTTTAAATATTACTTTTTGAAGATTGCTATGTTAGTACCTACAAGCGTACTCCAGATCACTACAGTTTTTGTTACAGTTACGACAACATATCATTTTAAAATGACATCTATTAATTTTATTGAGTTGTATGATATATTTGAGCATAAAACCAATGGCCCCGTCTCAATGAGTGTTATACAAAAATTGCAATCGTGGAATTTGTTAGCCCGTGATGGTGTATTAAAATGTAAAAATGGTCATTATTTACAATTATACAGCGATATACGTTCTTTAGACGGGTTTAGTTGGAGATGTAGGGCACCTATAAATAAACAAAAAAACAAATGTGACTATTATCGATCGATTCGCATAGATACATTTTTTCATAAATCGCATTTGTCGTTATACCAAATAGTATCGTTTGCATATTTGTGGTTAGAAAACGTGTCACTGTCATTTATTGTTAAACAAATTCGAATTTCTCAACATACTGCTGTAGATTGGTCATCATTTCATAGAGAAGTCGTCTTCGAGGCTATGATTACGAATCATAATAAGATAGGTTAGTTTAAACTTAAATAAATCATTTTTTTATAGTATTAAAATAATTAATTCATATAATAGGTGGAGTCGGACAAGTTGTTGAAATTGATGAGTCCAAATTTGGTCGAAGAAAATATAACCGCGGGCATCGTGTAGAGGGGCAGTGGATTTTTGGTGGTGTTCAGCGAGAAACTGGGGCTTGTTTTTTAATACCCGTAGAAAAGCGAGATAAAGATACCCTATTAAGAGCAATCAATGATTGGATCTTGCCAGGGACTACAATTATCAGCGATTGTTGGAAGGTAGATTTAGTTTTTACTATGTGGGCTGTGCCGAGGGATATTGTGGTACTGAGTTGTGATATTGTGTTAATTTGTTTTACTAGAGTTATCAATGTTTGGAGGATGAAGGGTATGTTCATTTAACAGTGAATCATTCCATTCAATTCAAAAACCCAGAAACCGGAGCACACACTAATAATGTTGAGGGAATGTGGCGTCACGCCAAGGCTTCGCTTTCCCAATATTGTCGTAAAAAACGGTTTTATGGTGGATATTTAGCAAAGTACATGTTTTTGAAAAGGTGTCGTATATTAAACATTGAACCTCTAACGGAATTTTTTAAACTTGCTGGTGAGCTGTATAACTCAAAAGAAAACGATGTTTTGATAAGTGATGATGATAAAGACTCTTCTTCTACAGGAACGGATGACGATTAATAAAATATTGAAAAATTTAAATAAAATTAAAATTGCAAAAAATGTTTGTTTTCAATAACCCTCCCCATTCAAGTTTGATTTTTTAGCCCGGGGGGTTTGAGGGCCGAGCCCACATTCAACGAGAGGTCCGTAGGACCTCGAGTTTGGTGACTGGAGCTGGCAGGCGGAGGGAGCTACTTATACTTATTTTACTTTATCTGGCCATCAAGTCCGGCGACCGGAGCCGATAGGCTCCGGGAACCGGGGGTCCCTTGAATTTAAAGACATGAGTCATTTGTGTTAAATTAGTTTCAGATTACTTGTTAGGTCATCAGGCTGCCCGCAGGGCAGGGACGCTCTCCCCCCCGCGACCCCGGAGGGGTCGCCCCCCCCCCCCCCTCCCCCTCCCCCCCAGGTTTGCTATTTAAGCCCCGGGGGGTTTGGGGGCCGAGCCCCCATCCAACGAGAGGTCCAGAGGACCTCGAGTTTGGCGACCGGAGCCGACAGGCGAAGGGAGCCACTTATACTTATTTTATTTTATCTGGCCATCGAGTCCGGTGACCGGAGCCGATAGGCTCCGGGAGCCGTGAAGTTTATTGACTTTAAGACATGAGTCATTTGTGTTACTTAAGGTTCAGTTTACTTGCTAGGTCACTTACCTACAGCGAACGTGCGTATATATTGGCGATGTGCACGGCATTAAAGTAGTGTTGCGCGTATATGCGTATAAACATAAAATCGCAAACTTTGGATGGCTATAACTTCCAAAATAATGATTTGCGAGAATTTTGGAATTAGACTTTTGTATTCAGTGTCGTGAAACACACATTTTGGTAAAAAAAAAATCGAAAAATTCGCGTGGGAACCAAACTGCATTTGTTCCTTCCTAATGAAGTAAATCATGACATTAGCGTTGAAGAAGATAAAGGTAAATAACCTACCTAAGTTACAATATATATTATATGTTTAAAAAAACTAATTTATGTGAATTATTGTTATGCTTTAATTGATATTTGGACATTTGACACCTAACACTTTTATTGATACTTGCGATACTGAATATTCCACACTGATCAATAAAAACATTGAAATAAAATATTTAATTTGTCTTAAATGTATTTTATTTATTTTTATGGACAGAACCTGGTCAGTAGAATCTACCAAGTTTCTTATAACATTGCGTGTCTCGTACAGTACTCAATTTTTATCAGAAAAAAAAAAAGGTAAAAAATCTAAACTCTGGGAGCTAATTTCAAATTAAATGACTGAAAAGTGCTATTCGTTTCGCCTAAAACTTGTGATGAGAAATGGTGTAGACTAAAGCACTCAACATAGAAAATATTATGATTTATCAAAAAAATCAGGCTACAATGCAAATAAATATTAGTATTATAAGTTAATGGATGAAGCAATCATACCTTTAGGAAAAAAACAGTCCATATCTCCTCCAAAAGGTAAATTTATAATAACTCCTATTATTTTGACTTATTTTTGTGAGTAGTCCTGTACAGTGTACACTATTGAAACCAGGAAGTTTTACTAGTTACTAGTTATTTTGTTTCAATTTAATAATATTATTTGTAGGCTCTTGAAACTGTTTAAGTATGTGATTATATTTTAAATACACAACGGCATTTTAAAATGCAATGTTTTCGGCAAAATTGTATTCAACGTATTTGTATTACTTATAGTAAAATATATTACTTTTAAAACAATAATATCAATAAATATACCTACTTAATATAGGCTGACAGAGTCATATTTTGTATGTAATGATTTATCACTGAATTCATATAATATAATATATCCTTTACAGTGATCCACTCGACAACCTCTGTACGGCAGAGCGGTACCCACTTACCCACTTTTTTTTTTTAAATCAATCTAATGCGACAAGTTTTTAATATTTTGGTAGGATACTAGGACAAACTGTGTTTTGTTCTTTAATCGGCCTTTAAGATAACTTCATTATATTATATCTTATTAAATATTCTATATGGTTTACATTGACAATTCCCTGAAATAAAAACGCTTGTCAAGTCAGAGATCTGCATGTAAATTTTCTAGATTTTTAATTTCTTTATAAAGTTTATAAATATTTCAAAAAAGGTTAAACTTGTATTGGGTAGACGCATACCATATATGAAATAAGAAAAGTAATGGAAGACCACACTACATTAGTAGCCAATTAGTACTACCTAGTTACAATAAGTAAAAACTAGTTCAACCAAAATATTTAACTGTAATAGTCTACCTTTACCGAATTTAGCAAAAATCAGCACATAACAATCTTAGATGGTACCGAATTTAGTTAACATTAGCACTTAATGCAATGTTAAGTGGGTAAATAAAATAAAATATATATTTTTATTCATAATTTTGTATATTCCTGTACTTCTATATTATGAACTATCGACCAATATTTAAGAAATGTGTTTTATCCTTTCCAAGTATAAAACTTTGTAGTGAATTAACAATTGATATTGGATCTCTCTCATTAATATTTTATATTAAAGCTAGCTTAAATACCCTCCTACTCACTACTACTGAGTTATATTTTTATAATTTTCCTACTCAACACAAATTCTTGAAGTTTTAAACATTCAGACTTTTTTTATTTCAATTACCATACTTACTTGATAAAAATCAAGAAAGTAAAAGTAATATTTCGTTATAAAAATTATTTTAATTAATTCATATAATATAAGAGGAATGGAAAAATTTAGATTGGAAAGCAATATTATGTTAAATGTATTTAAATGCATTTTTTTTATTTATAAAAACTTATAAAAATCTGGATCAATACTGATGGAACTTATTTACAGTTGTAAAACATATTCCTATCTAATTTTGGCATCACACTTCTCTTCTCTCAAGGTGCTAATATGGCAATATCTCGGCCATAAACAGCTCCGATAACATTTGGAAAAGAAGTTTGCCATAATGCATTGAATGTTTCCACATTCAATATGTGCAACATATTAAACATATGACGTAACATTTCCAATGTTTTGGCCACTTGGTCATTGTATAAAATCTCTATTAAGGGAGTTCATTTGTTGCAAACAATTTATAATAACATCATGACTGGTGCTATCAGATAGATTAAATTGATTTGCTATTTTTCTAAAAGTAAATAATTTAACTTCTTACTTTATTAATTTAATATTTTTAGATGTTTTAATGTAAACTAACCAATGTGTTTCACAGTCAGTCATATACCATAAAAACACAAATATTTTTTTTTCAATGGAACATTTGAATTTTGAATTTGACAATAATAGAGGACCAAAATTGAATATTTAAATCTAAAAAAAACAACACATTATAAGTACCTAGCAAAACTTATCAAATAAAAATATAAATTAATTAAATAGGCATTAGTTATATGTGTATAACCTCAATACTCTCTCTTGTAAAATAAAAATAAATTTTGAAGTCTTTGTCTGTCATGTTGAGTACAGTTAATTCGGTAAAGTCTTTTATTTTACTTCTAACTTGTCTCTCAAATCTAATAAACACATTCATTTCATCATCGTCATCGTCTTCTCTATTTATAGTAAATTTTAAGTACACATATAAAAAACTTATCACTAATTTCTCATCAAAAATCATCTAACTTAAGGAGGTCTACTTTCATAAAGCATCCCAATTTTTTTTTAGTACAAGGTTATTCAAAATGATTCATCCGATTTAAAGTGCTTACATTATTTTATTTTTTAGGTTTAGAACAATATGTTATACATTAAATAAAAGAAAAATATGTCAAGTTTAATTAACTGTATCTATAAATGTTCCATGTGAACTGCTTTGGTTACACTACATACAAAACTCTCTAATTCGTTCTACGTTATCATCGGATGCACTAGGTCAGCCTGTGCTTTTTTCTTTGCGCACACACCCTAGCTGTTTCTTCAAACTGCTTATAGGTACATATCGACGTAAGCTCTCAGTAGTTGGTGCATCGAACCCGTAAAGACGGCGAAAATCTCGTTTCACAGTTATTATCGATTCACACTTTGAAAAATGCAACATACCAAATGTTTTGTTCTGTCCGGTCAACATATTTGCGGAAACTGACTTATCACCGTAAGCGATTATTTTAAAATAATGAATTAATGATATCATAAAACTTAGTAATACCCTCTTTTAATTGGTATATAGTTTGATAAGATACAATTTATTATTAACCATTTTATAGCCATTTTAAATCGGATGAATCATTTTGAATAACCCTGTATTATAGTATATACAGTATACATTTTATACAATGTGAAGAAATTCAGCGGTTCCATCTTAATCAAACAAGGAAAAATGGACATGAAGTCATTTAAATACGGCCGAGTGGTGCAAATACATATTATGGACACAAGGATAAAATTATATTAATATTTAATACAGCTCTTTTAATTTTACATTTATCTATGAACAAATATCTAACAGTATAAAAGTATGTATATATACAATATACATATACTAAACATAATAGTTTTATAACAATATTATGGATTGTCTGACGTTAATGAAATAGGTTGGGCACGAAGCCTTTTATTAATTTACTTATTTTACCATTATAATATATACCTATAGCAATAAAAATAAAACCAAAAATCACTCTGAAGCTGTTAATAGAAAACTAAGCATAGAGATTAATGAGGGTTAATCATTTAAGTTTGGGTCTTTCATAATGTGTCATTAAAAATTACAAGCAGGTTGAAGATATATGTGTATTATATGTAGTCAATTAGAAGCAAGAAATAGCACTAATGAAAAATGAAAAATAATGTGTTAATAAGAATTATGTTGATAAGAGGATTATAAACAAAGTAGATTTTGTCATTTTTGAGAGAGATATACCCAAATATTTCTGTACACTATAATTATTGAATTTTTATTTATTACATTTTTTACTAACTAGTAATGTAATAATTGAAAATTCATTAATTATACTGTACAGAAATATTTAATATATTTAATATTTAAATGTATGCTTATGAATTAAACTATTGTATATATATTGACATATTGTTATATTATTGTCATAGGTGTATGTAAAACTACAAAAATTGAATTTGTAAAACATGGACATTTTTCTCTCACGCTTAAACAGCCAATATCTAAATGACTCATGCCCTAAAAGCCACTTATAAACGGTCGTTTGCCATATCTATTTGTCCTAGAACACATCCTAATTCATATCTATCATGTAACTTACCTAGCTATGCAATGTAGTATGTTTCTCTACTATTTTCTGATATTTTTCAATTTTTGTTTTGAAAATAAATTTGAAAAACTTTAACTAAAGTTACTAGACCTAGGCCCCCACATCATACATTGGTATATTAATATTGATATTTATAATGTTAAAATAGTCAATATATTTAGAGTAAGGAATACTAAAATTCGACTCATAATGAACTTGGGGGACTTTTGATTCATGTCAACATTATCCATAGTATTGTATACTATTTTTAATTTTCTACTCAAAAGTAAAGATTTAAAGTACATATCAAATTATATAGTAGGTAATATGAGAGTAAACTCATTTTAAATTATCATAAAATTATTTTAAGTAACTTTAACATTTAAAATTGTTAATACAATGTGTACTTTTAAATAAAAATGACCATTAACTAATTTAAACATAAATAATGTTTTTGAATTAAAGTAAATAGGTTATACAAAATTGTTTGGATAGATAAAGAGAAAAAAACTTAAATATTAATAATGATCAAATAATTTTAATAAGAATAATAATTAAATTAACTTAACAATTTTAGGCACAAATAAAATAAATAGTAAATTAAACATTTAAATCACAGCGAATACAACATTGTTGAGCATTTTAGTTTTTAAACATATTTCTATTTAGTACCTATTCAAATGTTTAAAGTGCATTTAAAAATTAAAGTAAATAGGTATGAAGGTTATCTATAAAGGAAAAAATACAGTTAAAAATATAATAATAATAATAATAATAATAATAATATAATATAATAATAATAATAATAATAATAAAAATAATATTAATATAATAATAATGATAATAACAATCAGTTGATACTTATAACATATTAATTATTGAAAAATAATAATTGTTACCTACTTGTGAATACTAATTAAATTTACTTAATAAATATATAAAAAAAAATTTAGTTGATTTATATTAACGCCATAAAAAAAAATTTGACTTTATCTAACTTAACCTTATTATCTTATTTAGGTAGCATTTTTCTCTTTTATATTTTAATATTTCTTTAAGTGTTTTCTTTAGAATTCCTGGAGTGATTGATTTATGGACATAATATCAGAACTTACCATTTTAATGTTTGGCAAACCTTCCATGATGCTATTTATATCAGGCACCCAATCCTCGTTCAGCAAATCCATTATTTCTATTATCAACATTCGCATTATGTGGATATGAGATTTTCCTGTCACATCTTCGAATGCATCATTTTTAATGAATATAGGGAACAGTAAAATGTCAATAATGAAGGGCATTACGGTGCTCTTAAATGGTTTTTTATCGATTCTATCTTCTCGGAGATTCTGAAATTGATCCAAATATATTTATATAATTTTTAACTGAAAATGATTAGCAGAATTTTATTAAATAAGATTTTAATTACCATTAAAATAGCTAACAACGATACTGGCCGTTCTTTAATCTTTTTGGCCATACAACAGATTTTCAGTTGATCTTCTAATGAAATAGTCTTATTACTTTTTGATCTCGTGATAAATTTATGAATGTTTGTCGGATTTATATTTTCGATTTCGATAAGACTGAGAGAATTGAAAAACCAATCATATTCTTCCATTTGCTGGGAAATGAGCCACTGAAGAACGTTATTTTCCATACCCTCGGTAACGATTGTTTTGTGCGGTGTGCTGTTATAATCATATGATGTTTCAAAAAGTAAATCTAAAAAAAAAAATTAAAATTATTAGTGATTAAATTACTGTAAAATCATTTATTACCATATATTTTGTCACTCAAATCAATAAAATAAAAACAGAAAGCTGATTTAACATTTTTTGTATGAAGAGTTTATACAAATATAGTTAACAATATGACTGATCTGAGCCGGACAATATTTATAGAACGAAGGAGAATAGTCAGAAAAAGTTTTTATGACCGCCATAATGATAGAAAATTAATAATATATTATAGACAAGTATTGAGTTTTCCAATAAAGATTGGAGGTAATATAATATTAGGTATGTATGAAAAAAAGAAAACTGTGCCAAAATATGCAACTATATTCGATCGAACACACAAAACTCATTCGTATTATAATCGACTTCTTATATTTAGATAAAGGTAAATAAATGAATAAATTAAAGATAGAAAAAAGTTACAGAAAGTACCAAGTATAGGTATTTATGTAATATTATATATGCGATTGTATAGTGTATTTTATACTTACTATTAGTCTGAAACTGGTAATATAGGTTCAAAAGCATTATTTTATCGTTGATCGACGATTTGATCAAATCCTCGAATTTTATCGCTGGGCAGATGCACTTGATTTCGCCATTTGGCTTGATATCAACGATTTCCATCTTACTAAAATATTCCCACGCCTTTTTCATATTTTGTTGCGTAATGTCGTAATAGATACCTTTTTTTTCGATGTCATGTATGTATAACGGCATAAATTTGTCCGCTGACTGTTCGCTGCGGTTACTAGAAGAAGAATTGGATGCTGCCATGATCGAATTGGATGGCTTCAGATTGACACACTGATCGTTTGCTCGTGGGGCAATGGATGGCAGCGAATCGCTCTCACTTGCTTGTGTGGTGGTGGACGGCTTTGATGCGTTCTGCAAGGGTACGGTATTGGACGGTAGCAATGAGTTTTGCGATTGGGCTTCTAACACCGAACAGATATTTTGCATCGAGGCCTGCATCACGGAACCGATTTTTGTGGGCCAGACATTGTTCAACGGCTCGTTCTCGAACAGCGAGTTTTGCATAGACGATTGCGGCGTTATCGTACTGTACGTTTCCGAAACGGGCATCGTGTAGTGCGAGGACCGCGGGAACGTGTAATGCGAATAAGTTGGAGATGCGCTGTAATGAGCGGACCGCGAGTTCATGCGAACTGAAGAAGTCGTTAAATTGTATATTTCTGTAGATGGCCGAGATGTGTAGATTGACATTGAGGGCTTGGAGCTGCAAGATGGCGTGGAATATGGGAAACCATAAGATGGTGTGGAAGACTGAGATCTTATATGTGTAAAATTTTGAGACGTGTTGGAATTCGTGGAGGTCTGAGGTGAGTATTTTGATACAAAAGACACAGTGCTGTCAGTCGGAGTAAGATATCTTGAATTATAGGATGATGTGGAAGACTGAGACCTTATAGAAGATGTAGAAAATTGAGATGTATTGGACGTCCCAGAAGTTTGTGATGTGTGTGTCAGCGAGGAAAATAGGGAGGTGTAGATTGGCATGGAAGACTGGGTGGTGTAGGGTGGGCAGGAGTATGGCGGAATATAGGGTGGTGTGAGGTGCTTAGTCCTTTTATGATATTTAGAAGTTTGAGATGTATTGGGGATCGTGGAAAACTGAGGAGTGTAAGACAGTGAAGAAGAACTGGAATTGTAGAACAGTAAATTTGTTTGGGTTGAATAAATTGACATGGAAGACTGTGGGGTGTTAGTTGCTGTCGGATAAGATGTTGTAGAAAACTGAGACATTTTAGAAAATGTCGAAGTTTGAGAAGTGTTGGATAGTAATGGTGAGAGATACAGAGGGGGAGGACTGTGTAATGGAACAGTAGATTCAAGCTTAGAATGCAGCAGTGTTGGTACCTGAGGCTTATAAGACGCAGGAATGGTGACTGACGTTGGCATAGACGGGAACATCCAACTCGTGGGCACATACAATGACGAAGCTGGTAACGCGTTCTGCGCTGGAATTCTAAACTGCGTAGTTGTGTCATGCTGAACCGTTTCATTATTCAACGATGTAGTAAAGTTGCGCTGGGTCGTTTCACTCTTCAATGATGTGGTCGGTCTATTGTTCAACGGTCTGGTTATGTCACGGTTCAATGGAACGATTATATCAAGCGCGGTTGTGCCGTGCTTCATCCTAACGGATTTGTTGAAAGCGGCCATGCGATCCATTGAACTGCGATTCGATGATGAGTGGGCCATTGTGTGGTTCCGCTGTGGGAGCTTGTACTGTACCGATAAAGTGGTGCTCGATAAGAACTCTGGCTCGGAATTGGTGTGATAGAATTTGGCGATGTCAGAGTCGTCGGAATCGGTCGGCGAAGAAATGTGGATTTTCTCCAAATCGTTGATGTCCAAAGCAGCTGACCGATGCGGTGAACCGCAATTATCCATGACGATTAATGTTGTAGACGAATAGAACGGTCGGTATCGAAGACGAAATAACGAATGTTCAAGAACAGCACGTATCGGACTCGGAACGCATTATGCTGAGACGACTGCGCGTGGTTGCCGACCCGTCAGCGGTCGAGGTGGTCACCCCCACCACTATTTCGATTATCCCCCATCGGCGGGATTGTCCAAAATATGCCAGCAGTAGTTGAAATCCTGTTTGCCTGCGTCTTATTTCGACGGCGGGTTAGCTACAGTGGCGCTGCGGGTTTGATGGCTGGGTGTTGGAGGGCGGTGTGAGTTGTGATTTGTGGGATGGTACCTATAACATACACTTTAATAACTCGTGTAAAATATAATACAATAATGCATTATATCTATATAATAATATGTAGTACCTATAATATATGTGCCATGTTTGTAACGATTTAACGAAAGTGCAGGATATTATTATTATCTTATTTATATAATACAGAAACAAATTGTATTATTATACAATATATATGACATACGTATACATTTTTATGTATTTATTTTTTTTTGTTTTTTTAAAATTAATGTTCATTATTTCTAGTATAATAATATATTGTTGTAGTGTGGTTTTGATCGTCGATCATTATTAATTACCAATTTACCGTCTCTCCATACACGTTTTTATCATTTAAATATTAAATTTGATTAATAAATTATAAACAAAATTCCACATTTCTTGAAAATTATTCAACGCTGAATAACACCGTACGTACTATGAAAATAAATTTGTAACACATTAATATAAAATATAGAAGTTATAATTTGTTAACAATATTTTTTTTCACTATAATTATTGCTCAAAATTAAATACATATGTGCCATATTGTTCTAAACGGAAAACACATACACAATATTGTAATATTATAATGACAAAATATATAATATTGGCTATATATTATGTTAATCTAATTATTTTATAAAATTATCGATGGAAGTATAATTAAATACAGTAAGACATAACTAATCGAAACACAATTCTTATGATAATTAAAATAAACTCCGATCACAATACATTATTTTTAAGTCAATAAAATAAAAAGTAATTTAAAAACGTAATATTATTATTTTTAAATTTTAGAATGATGCGTGCAACTAATCACTATGGAATTGGAAATAGTAATTTACTTGTAAACGATATCTGGTGATGCGATAAGAATACTGAAAAAATATTATTTTACTATTTTAATTTTCTATAAATGTACTATAAAACCGAAATGGGTTATTTGTGAATTTGTTTTTCTAGGTGAAGAAATTTACATGTGGTAATAACCACACACTGACTGTCAATATATTTCGTTGTCATTGGTGGGAGGGCGAGATTGGGAATGACGCTGATTTTTTAACATGCACTAGTTGATTATTATAAATATGATTTATAGTTATACTTATACAAAATCTATTTATGACACAGACACAGGCACACACACATATGAATAGCCATAGTGCCAAGGCTATTGAGACAACACTTAAATAACTATAGGCATATTATTCCATTTTTATTAAACTGTGACATTTCAAACATGATATTTTGGATAATGTCGTGTTATAGAAGGTAGGTAAAGGTACTATAAAAATAATCCATTTTTTTTTAAAATAAAATAAGATCACTGCAGGCTATTTATCCGGGAAAACGATTCTATGAAATGTCAATTTTTTTTTTTAATCAAAGATTTTAGTATGTAGAAATACTCTGTTATGGACTAACACATATTGCAAACAGATTTATCGATTTATTTAACCGCAGTGGTCATATATCAATAGTTAGTATATAAATTACAGTATAATATAGTTTAAATTCAAACAAACTGTTATTCGTTGAAATCTATTCAATAAATGTTAGTTTAAAAAAAAGGTCAATTCCATTGAATGCCTATTTTATTAATATTAGGCATATACTATATACAATATGAACATGCAGACTTCGGGATCGTTTTTCCTGCAGCGAAACGTGTCTTCGGACACATTC